>NC_057811.1:467482555-467779787 GCF_018294505.1 Triticum aestivum
AACCATGTTTTAAACACGTTTAACATTTTTTAATTATATGATTGACATTTTTTAAATAGCTGCATTCGACTTTTTATGTGCTGAATTTGTATTTCAATGTGTGTTCATTTTTTAATGTAGTTAATTTTGATTTAATGCTATCAACAATTATGATAACAATTTTTGTAATTTGTTAAGATTTTTCAAGTTCACAATTGATGAAAAACCGAAGTAAATATAAGTTTTGAAATATATGTTCTTAGAATAATTTAAAAAGATACATAAATGAAAAAAGGCGAACAAAAAATCAAAGCCTACACTCGGTCTCATTACTGGGCCTTTTGAGTAGTGAGTTCCTCGACGTGACGCTACACTACGGTCAAGCGAGACATAGCCGCGCCTCTATCTAGCGACCCACATGCGTGCTATGATCTGCAAAGAGGCTCCTCTTGTGTGTGAGCCTATGTCTGGCTTGGCGCCAGACGTAGGGCAGTCTGGCCTCAAATAGCCTGAGACAGGGCTGGCCCAGCTCCCGGGAGGCCACAACCTCATTTTTTCTCTCTGTTTTTTAGTTTTCTTTTTTAATTTTGTTAACAATTCAAATATATTAAATATAAATATTACAAAAAAATATGCATAAAATTTTAAAAATGGTAATGCAGCATTGTAATAGTTAAATATGTGTAGAAAATATTTCTCATGTATATGAAAATTGTATACAGAATATCCACTGTGTAGGAAAAGTGTGTCATGTATTTGAAAAATGTTAATCAAGCATTTAAAAATGTTAATCATCTACTTAAAAATCTAAATGTCTATAAAAATGTTTCTTACGTAGACAAAAAATTTAGAACATGTATGAAAAAATTAGACGTAAAAAAATAAATTTCTAAAAAATGTTGATCGTGTATCATAAATTTTTTAATCATATATTTCAAATATTTTAAATGTGTATAAAAAATTATTTCTGATATATACCAAAAAAATTATCATGTGTATGAATAAATTAGTCATCAAACACAAATATTTAATAAAATGTTAGTCATCTATTTCAAAAGTGTTAATAGTGTAAAAAAACTTCATGATGTATAAGAAGAATGTATTAGAAAATTGAATATAAAACATAAATTTTTAAAAATGGTGACAATGTAAAAAATGATAATCATATATTAAAAAAACTTAAACATGTATAAAAATGTTACTGATGTATACTTAAAATATACAAACTTGTATGAAAAATGTAGACATGTGTTAAGAAAAAAGGAAAAAAAAGAAGAAATAGATGAAAGAAGCGAAAGAAACACCTCTAAAACAAAGAAAATAGAAAACCCAAGAAAACTGGGAAATCCACGAGGAAACAAAAAGAAACCAAGAAAAACAAAACAACACCCAAGACAAACGAAGAAAACTGATGAAACCTAAGAAAGAAATAGAAAACAGAAAAAGAATAAGAAAAAAAGAAAGAAAAAACCAGAGAAAAAATAAACGAAAACCAAAGAGAAAAAGGAAACAAGAAAACCAACGAAAAAATAGTGTGAAAATAAAAATTAAGGAAGAAACAAAAGAAACCAAAAAGGAAATAATAAGAAAAAAAACAAAAACCAGTAAAGAAAAAGTCCAAAGAAATTACAAAACAAACCAGAAAATAAAGAAAACCAGAGAAGAAATCCACACACAGAAAAGAAAACACGAACGAAACCAGCAAACGAAAACGCAGTGAAAAAAAAGGACGTAAAATGGCCGGGCCGGTAGCTACGACGCCGGGACAAAGCTTTAGGCGAGAAGATGGCCTTTTGGTGCATTCAGAGCCATCCACCGCGGGACGAACTAACGGAGGAGTACTCCTAGCGGCGCTCCTGTAAGGGTTATTTTTGGTGGGTGCGCTCTCAACCCCCGCCACGTGTCGCTTGTTGGGCGCTCTCTCGGGATTTTTGTTTTCTATATGTGTTTTCTGGTTTTAAAGGATTTTTTGATTTGTTTTTGGCCTTTTGGTTTTTATCCGGTTTTCCCTATGTTTTTGGAAAAAAAAAGATCTTTTTGCATGGAAAAACTGTTTTTTTTCTTCCGCGAGAGGCTCGGATTTACTTCTTGTGAAGGCACTGATTTGCTCCTGCAAGAGGCACATCTATGCCACTCGACAAAAACAAGTTTTTTTTTCTTTTTTGCTTCCGCGAGAGGCATAAATTTATTTCTCCTGGAGGCACAGATTTTCTTCTGCGAGAGGAACAAATTTACTTCTCATGGAGGCACAAATTCCGTGCCTCTTAAAAAAGAAAAGAAAATACATGTTTTTTTTTGCTTTCGCGAGAGGCGTAGTTTTACTTCACATGGAGGCACGGATTTATTTCCGCGAACTGTGCATCTAGGAAAAGGAAAAAAATGTTTTTTTTTCCCCACGAGAGGCACATATTTACTTCTCGTGGAGGTACGTATTTACTTCTGCAAGAGGGAAAGCGAGTTTTTTTTCGTGAGAGGCACAGATTTGCTACCCGTGGAGGCACAAATTTGCTTTAACGAGAGACAAAGTTGTGCCTTTTTGGAAAAAGAAAAAAATGTGAAAAAGAAACCGTGCTTTTGATTCGGGTTTTTTCGTCCTGTTTTTTGGTGAAAAAAAGTTCGTCGAAACCCATCAAAATGGGATCAACTTTCGAAGTTCTTGACACGAGAAAAACAACGAAAACGGTTCAGAATTTAAACACACGGTTAAATAGATAAAACATTTTGAATAAACGAATCTACGAAAAAGAGAAAACTCATAGATTGCAACAAGTGACACACAACCTAAAAAGATGGGAGTGACATTTGTACTTCTTAATTAGTGATTCCGACTACTCTCCGCTGACTAAAGCCGTATCCACTTGATTGGTCTAATTCACATCAGATGGCGAATCAACTTCCAAGCATATGACCCTTTTTTCATTAAAAAAGGAAAAAAAAAAAGCTTAATACCTTTACAACAAAAAATCTAAGCATATGTACAGATGTTGCATTCTTCACTTTGCAGCAAACGACAAGACTAGGGTTCTAATTAATAAGGGTCTGGCTGCATATTCCTCCATCGTTGGCCCTTTGAGTATCACGGCTTGCTCCGACCTTGGGGCAATTGCTCACTACTTGCACACTTTGACCTTGCAATGAATCATTCGCCTCATGAATCCTGCGTTGCCAATCAAATGAACATGGTAGCATCAGAGACGTAAGTAGGTACGTAGGCGACCTGCAACCGTGCATCCGACAGAGTTACATTGACGGATCAACAAAATTTGCATCTCACATTCACGTACGTGGTAGTCGCATCTAGCTGCGGGGGCTGACCATGATTGGTTGCCTGCCGTAGTAGGAGATGCGCGTTGACGAAGAGCAGAAGCACTGGCTCCCTCGCTCAGCTCAAACCCTAGCCCGACAATTTCCGGCTCTGTTTTCACACTCCAATCAAGTCCACACATCAGTGGCACGCGCTTTGACATCGAACAACCTCACCTTGGATCTAACACCTAGGCTGTCTCACGCAGCCGAATGCGAACTGCTTGAACTACGCACTATATTGGGCACGGTGAACCTAAATATGCAGGTTGCTGACAGGAGAACTACAAGGGACGCTGAGAAACCTTTCACCGCTAAGCTTGCCTACCAAGCGGTTTGGAGGACAAAGCCCATGGACACGCTCGCCCCGGCCATCTGGCGAAACTACGCCCTAAATAAATGTCGACTCTACCTCTGGCTTGCCCGCAAGGACCGCCTCTTCACGAATGAACGACGGTTCAGACGGGGCATTGCTACTTCAGCCGCATGCCCCTTCTGCGACCACTATGAATCCATCAACCACCTCCTTTTCGAATGTCACCACCTAGCTCCACTTTGGGGGGAGCTAGACAGCCTATGTCCGGGTGCGCCACAGGGGCTGCTCCAAGCTTGGGAGGGCGAATGGCACAACAAAACTAGATCAACAGTTCTACTGGCCGTTCTTTGGAATATCTGGAAGCGACGGAACGCCAAGGTCTTTCGGGACATACATCTTGGGCTTCATGATGTGGCAAGCTCCGCTGCGGAAGATCTTAAACTTTGGTCCCACCGCTGTAATAATATTCAAAAACAAATTCAACTCAGGGGCTGGGGCTCCATGTTGTTCCACCTTGCCGGGAGAATTTAGCCCCCCGCTACATGTAATTTTATTCCCTCCTTAACCCCCATGTACTCTCTGTTCTCCCTGAGATCTGTAACACCCCGACGGTTGGCAATAAAGGTTCAGGCAGGCGTAAGCCCGCCATTGACGCGTCAAAAAAAAAGAGCAGAAGCACGCAGTACGAGTCGACCACGTCCTGCATTTCGCGGAGCCGGTTCGCCATGCTCCTGCCGCTCCGGACACGGCGCCAGAACGTGCTACGGTTGTAGGAGTCGACGAGGCCGGCCGCACCACGGGGCCTCCCAGCTCCGAGCAGAGCAGCGCGGCGCCGCAGCCCGTCGGCCACTTGAGCTGCGCGTGGAGCCTGCGGCAGCACCGCTCGAGCTTGGCGCACTCCCGCCTGCTCTGCGGGATGCGCATGATGCTCGCGCCCGCCGCGACGAGCATCACGGCGTGCAGACCGGACATCTACGCCAGGCTGGCCGCCTACGCCAGGACGTCCCACAGCGCCGCCGCCATACCTGTTAAAATAAATCCGACGCGCTTCGTCGATCTATCGAGGACCAAGCAATCACACAATCACGACATCGAGATTTGTTAACGAGCTTCACCATCATGGCTACATCCTCGGGGCCGGGGCCTGACTACGGGCGCTCCTCCCTGTGACACCGTCACAATACCGCACCCCGGCCGCCCGGGCGCCGGCACACGCCGCCGGCTCCCCCCGCATGCCTGTGCTATTATGTTGGCATAGGTTACATCGTGTGTTACCCCCGCTATATATGAGAGGCCTAGGATACAAGTGTCCTACTTGGACACGACTCCATATCCTGTCCACACACTGTACGACTCCAAGTTCAACTGTAACCTAACTTGTACAATAATATTCGACACAACTCTAACAATGCCCATCGTCCTTCCTCTTCTTGTCGATCGATCACCCTGCTTGCACTCGGACGGTCGTATCTCGTCTGTCTGGCCGGTCCTGTGAAAGAGTGGCGCCAATTTATACTACCATTCTATGCACGATCCGAATCCGACAAAGCAACATTGTTCCATCGAAACGGTGTCCCATAAAAAAATCGTCAGACATGTAGCACAGCTCCATCGGTGGTGGCCGCCCAGACAACCCGTTAACATGGAACAGTCGACAAACGCGGCTAGAAGGTTATTGATTAGGACATCACACTCTTTTAGAGATTAATTTGATTAAAGAAATATCGACGAACTTTTTGTACGAAAAGGGAATTGTGAGTGCGCGAGGGCCGAGTGCAACGGAAACAGTGTCCCTCCCAGCACAGGGCTCGGGGCGATGTTGGCTTCGTCTTGGATTGGAATCTGTTGCCCGGTTATGGTACACCAACAGAAAAAAAATGTTGTACGTATGATTTTCACTGCTGTTATGTGGTCTATGCACGTTAGATAATATCGGCATCAGGTGGAGAACATGCAACTCTTTTTTTCTTCCCATCCTGGACCCGGACATCCTTGCTCGCTGATCGTTTTGCAAATGGATTGGGAGCAACTCCAGCGCCAAAGCATGACGTCCGTGGCGACGTTGCGTGCCACAACAGCTGGGGGGCGTGTGTTGGTCACGAAACACCTTGGCGTTCTTGCTCTTCCAGACGTTCTCAAAGAACGACCGCCGTCCGCAAGCAGTGTCTTGATTTTTGATATATTTTTTTAGATATAAAGGCATGTATTGCTGATGTAATGGATCGTAATGCTGGTTGTCAATGGAACGGAGTCAGCTTAGGGGCCTTTTGATTTACAATTATAGTAGTATATACTAGCGGAAGCGATCGAGCATTATTGAAGATAGTGCTGGCTGGGGTTAGTGGAGTTGGAGTCCAGTCGATCCAAGTCAGGCGAAAACCACGTGAATACTCTTTTTGAGGCTCGTCAACCAGCTTTGCATTTTGTTATTCTATATGGAAGCCACTGCCTGGGTGAGCAGGGGTGCAAAACGGCCCGGGCAGGCTGAATGTAGAACTGTGCTCCTTTGGAGTTTATTATGATTTATGATGTGGGCAGCGGAAACGGGATTTAAGACCCTGAACCTTTTGGTTACAAGTTTATGCATCTAATCAATTAATCCATGAGCTTAAAAATGAATCGAAAGTGGACTGCAATTTAATTACGCCAACCGTGTCTTCAACGCAAGACCTCTTGGCTCCGATACCATGTAGAACTGCACGCACTAGTCAGTTCACCCAAAAGCTCAAGCTATGAAAGAAGGGCCGGACATTATACTCCAACACTGAACAACGTCGTCCACCGTGGCCTGTCAAACTGAACCCCGGGAACCGCCGTAACCATATGAGGACGACTATGATAGATGAACCTTTACATTGGAATAACAGAAAAAGTTTAATATGGATTGTTAGATTAGATATGGATAGCACAAATGCAAATTTAAAAAATTGCACCGACAAGTTTAAAACTTAAATCAACAAGTTTCAACACTTACACGACAAGTTATAAAACTTAAAGACCATTTTGGGCCGTGTATCTTCAATCTGATGGACCAAGCTGTTTTTTTTTTCTATTATTTCACCACAAGAGTTGATTCTATTAGCCGCCCCTAGCCATCTTCTCTCACACCATTGGTGGGCAGCTATACTCTTGCAAGGGGCCGGCCAGCCATGCAGATTGGTGAAACTCTTAGTTTTCAGAGCCCACTCAAAATTTTAAAGGCCATTTCTCCAACCAATCCGCACGCTAGATCTTTGTCTCCACGAGCAGCTCCCTATGCACATTTCTGGATGCTAATATATCTCGCCCGCAAAGACTATCTCTCGCTTAGTACGAGTTGTAACGAGCAATCGCCTAGATAAGCCATGCTCCTGCTCCCGAGTGGGCCGGTCCATATTCCTGCGTATACACAAGGGATCATTGCTTTGTATACGCAAAGTGTTTGTATTATCGGGCCTTGCCCATTTAATATTTCGGAATATTGCTAATTATTAATTCATAGTGAATCACATAGGCCCATGTGACCCATTCATGCATGACATATGGGTGTGGAGGTGGAGGTTATGTTCGAGACCAACTTACAACTTATAAGGGGAGTTCTTACACATACCACTAAGAGCTTTAAAAGAGAGCACATACATGTGCTCCTCCTCCGCCGCCCCCCACACCACGCCGTGCACACGCGTCGTGTTTCATGACCTACCCGGGCTAGTGTTGGAAATTTGCCCTAGAGGCAATAATAAATGGTTATTATTGTATTTCCTTGTTCATGATAATTGTCTATTGTTCATGCTATAATTGTATTAACTGAAAATCGTAATACATGTGTGAATACATAGACCACAACATGTCCCTAGTAAGCCTCTAGTTGACTAGCTCGTTGATCAATAGATGGTTATGGTTTTCTGACCATGGACATTGGATGTCATTGATAACGAGATCACATCATTAGGAGAATGATGTGATGGACAAGACCCAATCCTAAGCATAGCACAAGATCGTGTAGTTCGTTTGCTAAGAGCTTTTCTAATGTCAAGTATCGTTAACTTAGACCATGAGATTGTGCAACTCCCGGATACCGTAGGAATGATTTGGGTGTACCAAACGTCACAACGTAACTGGGTGACTATAAAGGTGCACTACAGGTATCTCCGAAAGTGTCTGTTGGGTTGGCACGAATCGAGACTGGGATTTGTCACTCCGTATGACGGAGAGGTATCTCTGGGCCCACTCGGTAATGCATTATCATAATGAGCTCAATGTGACTAATGAGTTAGCCACGGGATCATGCGTTACGGAACGAGTAAAGATACTTGCCGGTAACGAGATTGAACGAGGTATTGGGATACCGACGATCGAATCTCGGGCAAGTAACATACCGATAGACAAAGGGAATTGTATACGGGATTGATTGAATCCCCGATATCGTGGTTCATCCGATGAGATCATCGTGGAACATGTGGGAGCCAATATGGGTATCCAGATCCCGCTATTGGTTATTGGTCGGAGAGGTGTCTCGGTCATGTCTGCATGGTTCCCGAACCCGTAGGGTCTACACACTTAAGGTTCAGTGACGCTAGAGTTGTTATGGGAAATAGTATGTGGTTACCGAAGGTTGTTCGGAGTCCCGGATGAGATCCCGGGCATGACGAGGAACTCCGGAGTGGTCCGGAGGTGAAGATCGATATATTGGACGAAGGGTATTGAAGTCTGGAATTGCTCTGGGAGTACCGGGTGACGACCAGCGTGACCGAAAGGTGTTTCGGAGGCCCCGGCAAGCGTTGGGGGGCCTTATGGGCCAAGGGCAGGGGGCACACCAGCCCACTAAGGGGCTGTGCGCCCCTCCCAACCCCTCTCACGTAACATGGAGAGGTGGGGGCGCCTCCCCTAGGGCAACCACCCCTCCCGGCTTGGGGGGCAAGTTTCCCAAGGGTGGGGGCGCCCAAACCCATCTAGGGTTTCCCCTGTGGCCGCCGCCCCTCCCCTAGGGAACCCTAGGGCGCCTCCTCCACCCCCTTCCCCCTATATATAGTGAGGGAGAGAGAGGGCAGCCGCACCCCTTGCCAGGCGCAGCCCTCTCCTCCTCCAACTCCTCCTCCTCCTCCGTAGTGCTTACTGAAGCTCTGCCGGAGAACCACGAGCTCCATTGCCACCATGCCGTCGTGCTGCTGGAGTTCTCCCTCAACTTCTCCTCTCCCCTTGCTGGATCAAGAAGGAGGAGACGTCCCCGGGCTGTATGTGTGTTGAACGCGGAGGCGCCGTCCGTTCGGTGCTAGATCGGATCTTCCGCGATTTGAATCGCCGCGAGTACGACTCCATCAACCGCGTTCTTGTAACGCTTCCGCTTAGCGATCTTCAAGGGTATGAAGATGCACTCCCTCTCTCTCGTTGCTAGCATCTCCTATATTGATCTTGGTGACACGTAGGAAAATTTTGAATTATTGCTACGTTCCCCAACAGCTAGGACCTACGCCACGTGTATGTGCTACTTTATTTTTGTCACGCGAGGAAGAAGCTGAAATGTTTGGCCTACTAGTGGGAGACGAATCTGAACGGACTTCAATGGTTTTCTCTTCGTCCCCCCTTGGTCGCTCCTCTTCCTTGACGAGACGTACTTCATCTCATACCTCTGGTTTCGAGCTTTGTGCCGCCTACCGCTTTCCCATCTTGTTTCTCGGCGTGCACCAAGGAGTGAGATAACAGGCCTCCGAAACCTCGCCTCTTGTGACCCGGTACGGGGGAAGGGCGATCCGAATTTTAGGAGCGCCCTAGCGCGACTGTTGGATTCGTTTTCATCGTGGTTGCGAACGGCGACATCCCCGATGATGACTTCTTCCCTGACATCGACAACCTCCTCGGCGATATGACGAACAGACTCTCTGCATCTCCTTCCACTGCTCCGTATGTCATCTTATCCTCTTTGTTAGAGTTAGCGTTTGGTTTGCTGCTAGTAGCAATCGATAGGGATATGATACATGTTACTTATGTTCTCAATTGCATGATTAGCTTCAACAATCTGTTGCTTGTTTTGATAATGCTCAATTATTCAAAATAAAGGGAGTCTGTTCTATTGTGTCACTTTGGCAGTGCTAGCAGTTCTAAACAAATTGGTAGTGCTAGCCTGCTAGGATGCATTTGCTTACGTTAAGTCACATGCTTGAATTTTTATTTTTTATTATATTTTTAATTCACTTTTTTGTTCTTCTTTCCATTCGGTATTTCTTATTTTTCCTTTGTTATTTATTTGCTATTTTCACACTTTTTTTGACAAACTGAACATTTTTCTTTATTCACAAACATATTTTGGCATGCGTGAATATTTCTTTTTAACATTCTAAACATTCTCTACTAATGTTCATGCTAGGATACAAATTGGTAGTGCTAGCCTGCTAGGATGCATTTGCTTACGTTAAGTCACATGCTTGAATTTTTATTTTTTATTATATTTATCATTCACTTTTTTGTTCTTCTTTCCATTCGGTATTTCTTATATTTCCTTTGTTATTCTACTTGCTATTTTCACACTTTTTTTGACAAACTGAACACTTTAAAAATACATTAAATTTATTTAAGTCATGGAAAAATTAAATTATATGAAAAAATACATGAACACCTTTTTAAATTATATATAAATAAAATTATAAATTATGTGGACACTGTTTTATGTACGAGAACATTTTAGTATGTATACATGAACATTTTTTGGAACATTTGAAAAATTCTTCAAAGGCGTGAACACTTTTAGAACTTACATGGACATTTTTTTCATTAGATTGAACACTTTATAAACCTATACGAACTTTTTTAAAGGTGTGAACAATTTTAATGAATAAACAAACTAAAAATAGGTTCAATATGTTTCGTAATGAATGAACATTTTTTATGTATGTGAAGATTTTTTTTTAAACACGCAAGTTTTACCCGAAAGAGTAGAGAAAACCAAATGTATTTTAAAAAAAATCCAGAAGAGAAAATAATATAATAATTGAATTGTTTACTTCACTCTTTTTTAGTGAAGAGCGTTGCTATTTTTTCTCTTTCTAAGGAATTGCATTGCTAGTTTTTTTAAAGGCAAAATTGCAAAACTTTATTCAACCAGAAAATATGTTTACAGGAAGAAGAATAGGATCATATGGCTGGCTAAACCTGGCCAAGCCCTTGAACTGGAGCATGCTTTGCGAGGTTCTTATCTTATCTTTAAAATTGAAGTTTCGGAGCTCATGGACGAAGCTACAGGAATAAAAAGACAGGGAATGTTCCTTGATTTCATGTATGGTGTTGCATCGTAGCTAGCTGCCGACCCCTTCTCAATATCGTCGATCATCACCTCTTCTGCAGACTAATGCAGCGTGTATCCGCTCTCTAGTGTTGTTGGTGGGCCTGGCAATGAAGAGCCCAAATCCAGTGAAGAGCTTCCCCTCTCTGGCCCATTTGTCGGAGCGCTGAGATTTTTGGAAGGTCGAGAACCCTAAATCCCCAAATCCGCCTGCTGCATTTCCACCGTTCCACTCCAATGGCGCCGCCGGGCTGCATCCAAGCCGCACCGCCGGAGCAGCCGGCGCTCCAGGACGAGCTCCTCGAGGAAATCCTCCTCCGCCTGGCGGCGCCCGCCGACCTCGCCCGCGCCTCGACGGCCTGCCCTACCCTGCGCCGCGTCATCACCGACCACTCCTTCCTCCGCCTCTTCCGCACTCTCCACCCGCCGCCTCTCCTGGGCATAATTTCCGCTAGCTTTCGCCCGGCCCAGCATCCCCATCCCTCCGCCGCCGCCGCCCGCGCCTTGGCCGCCGCGGAGGTCGATTTCCGGTGCTCCTTCCTCCCCTCCGTCGAGCGTTGGCGCCGCCGCGACTTCCGTGACGGACGCGCACTCTTCTCCGGCGTCCCCGAGGGAAGCAGCTACGCTCCCGGCGATTACAAGCGCGGCGACTTCGCCAGGGAGTTCGCTGTCTGCGACCCCCTGTACCGGCGCTACATTCTGCTACCTGCCATTCCCGACGAACTAGCCATGCTGGTTCATCAACCGGACATCCTGAACTTCGAGCCCTTCCTTGCTCCTCCCGGTGATGATGAAGACGCCGCTTCATTCAGAGTGATGTGCCTGGCGCAGTGCACAACCAAGCTGGTCCTCTTCGGCTTCTCTTCGGGTGCCGGCGGATGGCGTGCTGTTACCTTTGACGGCTGGATCACTTTGATGACAAGTCCTGGCTACCAGCCTCCAGCCTCTCACTTGACATGGGCCTCAGGGCGCTACTATGCGCACAAATGCTTCTGTTGGGCTGTTTATCCGTCCGACAGGTTGCTCATGCTTGACACGCGCACGATGGAGTTCTCTGCTGTCGACCTCCCATGTCAACATGTCCCTGGCCAAATGATCCCAATAATGGCTTGTCAACGTGTCCCTGGCCAAATGATCCCAATAATGGCTTTTGTAGAGGCAGGGGAAGGAAGGCTTGGGATGTTTACTCTCGTGAGTCGAATTGATAATGACAAGTATTACCTCCACTATACCAAGTTGCAAAAAGATGGAGATGGTGCAAACAAGTGGCAATCGGTGGCGGTAATCTCCTTGCCCTTGCGTTATCGATATACAATCATGGGTGTAGCTGGGGGATACTTACTCCTGCAAGGGATTCCAGAAGACCTGCATTCGGCCCCTTTGCCGGAATGGCCAGATTTGGACTGTTTTTCACTGAATCTCCAGACATTGCAGCTTGAGTGGTTCTGTGCAAATAAGCACATGATTGTGAGTGCCCCTCTATATGCCGGTTTACCACCATCCTTGACTCCACCAACTGTTTGAAGTGGTAAGCTTGTTGTTCCCACACTTTGCTTGTATTTTGCATGCCGTATGGTAGGACATTGTGATATGATGCAAGTATTGGTTGATGGTAGTATCCCTGTCATTTTACTTATTTGAGCTAATGGTCATCAGTGCGGATGTAGCCAAGTTATGTTCTGTCCATTATAAACCTCGTAGGGCTTGTTGGTGTTTAGTTTCTTCTAGTGGTCATTTTATCTGTACAATTAGATAGCCGTGAAACTCACGAAAGCAAGAGCCATTTGTTTCTCATATGTGAACATGCGTGCATTCCATCATTCTTAGGGGGCAAAGTCACCAAGTTATGGCAGGAGAAATAATTATAATCTTTGCTGCAAATCGATCACAGGGCTATGTTTAAATATACTTGTTTGCTTTTGTTGCACAGGGCATTTGCAGTTAGATTTCCTGATCATATGAGTGCTGCTGCATGTCTTACAATTAGGGACAAAAATTACTTATTTCCATCATTATATTCATAGTGATCTCATCTTACA
Organism: Triticum aestivum; assembly: GCF_018294505.1. Taxonomy (NCBI): domain Eukaryota; kingdom Viridiplantae; phylum Streptophyta; class Magnoliopsida; order Poales; family Poaceae; genus Triticum; species Triticum aestivum. The sequence goes on from NC_057811.1 coordinate 467,495,448, forward strand.
AATGACAGCTGACATATCATGATTGACCCCTCTTTCAACGTCGCGAATGCCCTAGCCCAACCCACCTCTAGCGTTGACTTAAACATGGGCAATTGAGGCATGCACTACAGCAGAAACACCATCAAGTCTAAGGGAAAGCATCAATATTAGTGTAAACTCCCATGTTATGCCTGAAAAGATGATGCAAAGTGCCAGTTTTGTTAAAAGGTGCTGCTTGCTGCCGCTAATGACATTTTGTGTGGTGTCTTATGCTTGCTGCCAGTTTATGTAATGTTGGGCTCATATATTTGCCAATTAGTGTAATGTAATGTTGACTAAGGATACCTTGTACTAATGATTGTAATGTAGATGCAAACGATAATATAAGATTTGAGTATATTTAAGGATGTCATCATAGAATTAGGTTGACTAAGAACTAAACATCTTTTTTCCATGATTACCTGATTTATGAGACTGAGAAAAAGACACCGCTTACGTAAATTGGTTATGGCCTCTTAGTTGTACTAATAAATCAAAACTCGCTGAAGCTACATTATTTTTCCTGCTCTCTTGCATTTGCATACCATGCAAACTGACAGGTGAATGACCAGTTTTTGTGAGTTGTGACTTGACATTTACACATCCTTATGCCATGTCAACACTTGTGCCCAGTAAAATGTCTGTTCTGGAACTACATTCCTTGGTTGGAGAACTTCAGTTTAACATGTTCGTGTAGTTCTGCACATTTTTGGACTGACATTTGAACCAAGCCGCGTGCTCGCCTTTTCAGCACAGTGATCTTTCGTGCGTCTCGAAGGAGTAGATGTTTCTGTTGCATCTAACAGCGGTGGCTTCTCGCTGGATTCAATTGCAGGGCTTAATCTGCATACGGGGGCTTATTTTATAATGCAACGAGGGCTACTGCGCTGCATCTATATTTGGCTAGCTCACTTAGACTGGCTGTTCTTCTGCTCTTTTGATGGCATATATATCAACTATCAAGCAATGAAGCAATGCTCCCCTTTGCCTTGGCATGTGTGTAAACTGTGTGTTATGTATTTTGTTCTAGCGGTACTATATAAGCCTGCATGTACGGATGTGTATGCCAATGCCTTCAGTTGGATATACAGTACATTTTCGAGAATCATGAGCTAAGCTGCTTCCAACATCGAACACGGGTACTAACCTCTCCCCAATGCTGTCCATATTGGCTATAGAACCCCTGGAGTCTGCAGAGGCTGTTAGATCTTGCGACTATAGGGGGGTGCTATCTAAACTTGTCCCACAAGCGGCCCGGCTTAGGACAAGTATGTATGCGGATGATGCTGCTCTCTTCCTAAACCCCATCAACGACGAGGTCGCGGCGGTCTGGGCCATGTTGGACACCTTTGGCGAGGCTTCCGGGCTCAAGATTACCGCGCAGAAATGCGTAGCGTACCCTATCAGATGTGAAAATCTTGACTCCCAGAGCATCACCCAAGATTTTGGTGGTATCAGGGGCACCCTCCCTTGCAGATATCTGGGCCTGCCATCAAAAGATTTTGGTGGTATCAGGGGCACCCTCCCAGAGCAACAAATGGGTGATCAACAAAGCAAAATGGACAAAATCTGAAGGAACTTCTTTTTTTTTTTAAACGAAGGCAAAAGATTTGCCTCATTCATTAATTAAGAAGAAGATAGAACAAAGTTTTAAGGTCATCGACCCAAGGCCGAACAAAGTTTTAAGAGCACGACTGATCTGAAGGAACTTCTTGTGAAATGCTGACGAGCAATGCAGCAGATGCAAGCGCCTGTCAATTGGAGAAAAAAAAATGTTGCCCGCCCGAGAGTCCGGGAGTCTTGATGGCCTCTGATTGCATTGGGCCTGGGTTGAATGGAGCAATGCCCCGAGACCGAGACCGGGCATCAGATCTGCCGTGATTAAAAATTTGATGTCAGCCCTGCGTACATACAGAGCTAAGCTTCGCGAGCACCATGTGCCTTGCAGTGCGAGACGATTACTGTACTACAAGTTGCCCAACGGCTTCGGCCAGACCAAGACAGCACGGCGCACCAGCAAAAGCCCATGGGCACGGATCCGATCCCGATCGAGAGCATCGAATCATGTGGCGACCAGCGTAAAAAATCGGCCATGCGCTCCGTGAGCCGCCGTAAACAATCAACCGGCCATGCGCTTCGTGCCCCAAGACCAGGAAGCCCAACACCCAATCAAGGTTTTGTTTTCTCAAGAAACAGGCTGCGTCAACTTTGCCTGCCGGGCTATTGTGCCTCTCATGGCGACGCACATGGAGGCCCCGCATCACAAGCGATTCAAGACGAACTTGTTAAGTATATCCGGCGTCTATAAACTATTCAACGGACGGTTGAGCTTAGCAGCCCCTATAACTAAGTATGCTTTCAACTCTGCAGTTCACATCACTGCCACGGATCAGCGGGCTGTTGGTCAGTCAGTGCTCCTACAAATTACAGTAGTTAGCAGCAGCAAGTCTGATTAGCAGATAGTAGATCACTTGCTGCTGTGATTTATTTGTGCGACTGATCGAGTCGAGCGATCATGGCGGCCATGGCGTCCACCGATCCGGCGCAGAAGCAAAAGCCGCACGCGGTGTGCGTCCCGTACCCGGCGCAGGGCCACATCACGCCCATGCTCAAGGTGGCCAAGCTGCTGCACGCCCGGGGCTTCCACGTCACCTTCGTCCTCACCGAGTTCAACTACGCGCGCCTCCTCAAGTCGCGCGGCACGGCCGCGTTCACCGCCTGCCCCGGCTTCGACTTCGCCGCCATCCCGGACGGCCTGCCGCCGTCCGACCCCGACGCCACCCAGGACATCCCCGCGCTGTGCCGCTCCACCATGACCACCTGCCTCCCCCACCTCGGCGCCATCCTCGCCCGCCTCAACGGCCCCGCCTCCGTCTCGCCGCCGGTCACGTGCGTCCTCTGCGACGGCGTCATGTCGTGGGCCTACGAGGCCGCCAGGGAGATCGGCGTGCCGTGCGCCGCGCTGTGGACGGCCAGCGCATGCGGCTTCATGGCGTACAACCACTACAAGCAGCTCGTCGAGGACGGGCTCGTGCCGCTCAAGGACGAGGCGCGGCTCACGGACGGGTACCTGGACACGGCCGTCGACGGCGTGCCGGGGCTGTGCGACGGCTTCCAGCTGCGCGACTTCCCGAGCTTCATCCGCACGACGGACCGCGACGACATCATGCTCAACTTCCTCATCCGCGAGTCGGCGCGTCTGACGCTGCCCGACGCCGTCATCATCAACTCCTTCGACGACCTCGAGAAGCCGGCGCTGGACGCCATGCGGGCCATCCTCCCGCCCGTCTACCCCCTCGGCCCGCTCCTCCTCCAGGTCCGCCGGCTCGTCCCCGCGGGGTCCCCCCTCGACGTCGGCGTCGGGTCCAACCTGTGGAAGGAGCAGGACGGTCTCATCGAGTGGCTCGACGGCCGGCCGCCGCGCTCCGTCGTGTACGTGAACTACGGCAGCATCACGGTGATGACGAACGAGCAGATGCTGGAGTTCGCGTGGGGGCTGGCCAACAGCGGCTACCCCTTCCTGTGGAACGTCCGGCCCGACCTCGTCAAGGGCGACGCGGCGGTGCTGCCACCGGAGTTCCAGGCCGCCATCGAGGGCCGCGGCCTCCTCACGACGTGGTGCCCGCAGGAGGTCGTGATCGAGCACGAGGCCGTGGGCGTGTTCCTCACGCACTCCGGGTGGAACTCCACGCTGGAGAGCCTCTGCGCCGGCGTGCCGATGCTCAGCTGGCCCTTCTTCGCGGAGCAGCAGACCAACTGCCGGTACAAGCGCACGGAGTGGGGCGTCGGGATGGAGATCGGCGGCGAGGTGCGGCGGGCGGAGGTGGCGGAGATGATACGGGAGGCCATGGAGGGGGACAAGGGGGAGGAGATGCGCCACCGCGCCACGGAGTGGAAGCAGAAGGCCGCGCTGGCGACGCTGCCAGGTGGACCCTCGGAGACCAATCTGGACGGATTAATTCATGTGCTGCTGGGCAATAAGACGGGTCAAGCCTGAAAGTACAAATTGGTGCGTGACGTCCCTGATTTCGATCGTGTTCTCATTGTGTCCATGTCCAGGGGGATTTTCGTCGGTTCTGAATTGGTACTATTTGATGATAGATGTGGAGAGCTGCTCTTAGCTTCAAAAAAAAAAAAAAAAAAAAACTTGTAGCGCGCGCATTGTTCTGTTTTGCTTGTTACGTAAACACCGTCGCCGCGCCCGGCCCCGCCTTCTCCCGCCGCGCCGCCCTCTCCTCCGCCGTCCTCTCGCTCCGGCGAGCAGCACAAGCTCCGGCAAGCCGTCCCCGAGCTCGGCCCGATCGGATCTGAGAACGTTGACTTTTTCATCTCTCCCCGAAAAACCGAAGTCCTTATATTTTTACAGTATATTGCCATGTTCATCGCATCATAACTCTCTGCATATAGCTCCGTTTCGCGCATGTAATATATCGAATTGTTCGTCTCATGATACTCTTCATTTTGTTTCATTGCACCATGTTCATTTGAGGCCATCTTGATGCCCAAATCTCTGGTGCAAGAGTGCTAGTTGCTGTTGTCTGCTGGTACTTAGCAGAACTTGGAGATTTGTTATTTTTGTTGCATTTATTCTGTGCATCTTATGGGCATAAGCTCTACATGTGTTTTGTTGTATGCCATGCCATATTTACATAGGTTTATTCCATGTATTTTTGTGATCTCTGTGGTGACTAGTACAAGCATGCAAACTAGGCTTCGTAATGTTTCTGATTTCAGGGACTTAGTAATTTCTCTAAGTCTTTGTCTGCTGTTATTTTGTTTCCATGTAAACTTGATGCTACAGAGAGATCCATGCATATTTTAAAGATGTTCAGTAAGGATGTTTTGTAGATATTATTGTAATTGATCCATTCCTGCCCTTGTTTGCAATTATGGAGTGCCATAGCATGACTCAATCTTGCTCTACTTTTGCTATAAAATATTTCCGGCAGATTGTTTACGTGTTATTCATTTTTGTCAAGCTTATTGTAGTTGGTCCATACATGCTATGCTTTTGTTCTTGCCATGGATAGCTTCATAAACATGCCATCTTGCTGTATATATACTTGTTTTGTCATGAATTGCTTTGTGATGAGTGCATCAAGCTCACCAAGATGACTTCATATTATTGTTTCTGCCATGCTCTGTTTTCTGCTAAGTCTGAAACCTGTTAACGAAACTTGCTATGTTTACATAGTTGCCATCATATCTTCTGATCCTTTTTGGTTTATGGTCAGTAAGGGACTCGGTAAGGGACTTTTGTCATATGCATTTAGTAGAATACTGCCATGCCTTGTTTTGCTATGTTAAGTTCGTGTAGCATGTTGATTTCGTGCTCTGAACATTGCTACCTGATGCTGTTTTCTGCCATGTCCAGTAATTTCACTAAGTCTGTGAACCTAATATCTTTTGCACTTTTTCCATGCTTGTTTGAGCTTGTTATGTTGTGATCTAGCCGTAGCTCAGTGTTCCTCTTTTGTCAAGCATCTCTTGTAGATTACTGCCATATGCTTTGTTGCTATGTTGGAGAGCTGTAGCATAGTTTCTTGATGTATTCTAAGTGCTATCATGCTGTTAATCGCAGATTCGTGTCATTCTTGTTTTGCTTGCCATTTGCAAACCGTGCATCCGTTTCCGGTGATCTTTATATCGATTTCGACCGAAATCATCTCATCTTTCCATTGGCATGCTTGGTTTGCCAAGTTACTGCCTTGTTCATCATTTTCCTTCCGGAGCACGCATATGCATCGCATATCATATCTTGCATATCATACATGTTTTTGCATCATGTTGCTTGTGCATTTCCCGTTATTGATTGTGGTTCCATTGCTTGTGTTCTTGTCTTGGGTAGAGCCGGGAGATGAGTTCGTGAACGAGGAACCTGTTGAGTACGCTTACGAGGATCAAGCTTTCGACAACTCTGAGAACCTTGCAGGCAAGATGACCACCCCTCGAAATCACTTCTATCTTTGCTTTGCTAGTTTTCCGTTCTTTTGCCATGCTGCGCTACCTACCACTTGCTATATCATGTCTCCCATATTGCCATGTCAGCCTCTAACCATCTTTTCCTAGCAAACCGTTGTTTGGCTAATTTACCGCTTTTGCTCAGCCCTTCTTATAGCGTTGTTAGTTGCAGGTGAAGATGAAGCTGGTTCCATGTTGGAACATGGATATCTTGGGATATCACAATATCTCTTATTTAATTAATGCATCTATATATTTGGTAAAGGGTGGAAGGCTCGGCCTTATGCCTGGTGTTTTGTTCCACTCTTGCCGCCCTAGTTTCCGTCTTACCGGGATTATGTTCCTTGAGTTTGCGTCCCTTACGCGGTTGGGTGATTTATGGGCCCCCTTGACAGTTCGCCTTGAATAAAACTCCTCCAGCAAGGCCCAACCTTGGTTTTACCATTTGCCACCTAAGCCTTTCCCCCGGGTTTTCGCGAGCCCGAGGGTCATCTTTATTTTAACCCCCCGGGCCAGTGCTCCTTCGAGTGTTGGTCCGAACTGAGTAGACTGCGGGGCCCCCTCGTGGAAACTCGAGGTCTGGTTTTACTCGTAGGATGCCTCATCCGGTGTTGCCCTGAGAACGAGATATGTGCAGCTCCTATCGGGATTTGTCGGCACATCGGGTGGCTTTGCTGGTCTTGTTTTACCATTGTCGAGATGTCTTGTAAATCGGGATTCCGAGACTGATCGGGTCTTCTCGGGAGAAGGTTTATCCTTCGTTGACCGTGAGAGCTTATGATGGGCTAAGTTGGGACACCCCTACAGGGTATTATCTTTCGAAAGCCGTGACCGCGGTTATGTGGCAGATGGGAATTTGTTAATATCCGGTTGTAGAGAACTTGACACTTGACTTAATTAAAATACATCAACCGCGTGTGTAGCCGTGATGGTCTCTTCTCGGCGGAGTCCGGGAAGTGAACACGGTTTCTGGGTTATGTTTGACGTAAGTAGGAGTTCAGGATCACTTCTTGGTCATTGCTAGATGACGACCGTTCCGTTGCCTCTCTTCTCGCTCTCTTTTGCGTATGTTAGCCACCATATATGCTTATTGCCGCTGCAGCTCCACCTCATTACACCATCCTTTCCTATAAGCTTAAATAGTCTTGATCTCGCGGGTGTGAGATTGCTGAGTCCTCGTGACTCACAGATTCTACCAACACAGTTGCAGGTGCCGACGATGCCAGTGCAGTTGATGAGATCGACCTCAAGTGGGAGTTCGATGAGGAACATGGTCGTTACTATGTGTCTTTTCCTGATGATCAGTAGTGGAGCCCAGTTGGGACGATCGGGGATCTAGCATTTGGGGTTATCTTATTTTCATTTGGATCTTGACCGTAGTCGGTCTATGTGTGTATTTTGGATGATGTATGGATTATATTTATGTATTGTGTGAAGTGGCGATTGTAAGCTGTTGGAAATATGCCCTAGAGGCAATAATAAATGGTTATTATTATATTTCTTTGTTCATGATAATCGTCTATTGTTCATGCTATAATTGTATTGTCCGGAAATCGTAATACATGTGTGAATACATAGACCACAACGTGTCCCTAGTAAGCCTCTAGTTGACTAGCTCGTTGATCAACAGATAGTCATGGTTTCCTGACTATGGACATTGGATGTCATTGATAACAGGATCACATCATTAGGAGAATGATGTGATGGACAAGACCCAATCCTAAGCATAGCATAAAAGATCGTGTAGTTTCGTTTGCTAGAGCTTTTCCAATGTCAAGTATCTTTTCCTTAGACCATGAGATCGTGCAACTCCCGGATACCGTAGGAGTGCTTTGGGTGTGTCAAACGTCACAACGTAACTGGGTGACTATAAAGGTGCACTACGGGTATCTCCGAAAGTGTCTGTTGGGTTGGCACGGATCGAGACTAGAATTTGTCACTCCGTGTGACGGAGAGGTATCTCTGGGCCCACTCGGTAATGCATCATCATAATGAGCTCAATGTGACTAAGGCGTTAGTCACGAGATCATGCATTGCGGTACGAGTAAAGAGACTTGCCGGTAACGAGATTGAACAAGGTATTGGGATACCGACGATCGAATCTCGGGCAAGTAACATACCGATTGACAAAGGGAATTGCATACGGGATTGATTGAATCCTCGACACCGTGGTTCATCCGATGAGATCATCGTGGAACATGTGGGAGCCAACATGGGTATCCAGATCCCGCTGTTGGTTATTGACCGGAGAGGCGTCTCGGTCATGTCTGCATGTCTCCCGAACCCGTAGGGTCTACACACTTAAGGTTCGGTGACGCTAGGGTTGTAGAGATATGTGTATGCGGAAACCCGAAAGTTGTTCGGAGTCCCGGATGAGATTCCGGACGTCACGAGAGGTTCCGGAATGGTCCGGAGGTGAAAAATTATATATAGGAAGTCCAGTTTCGGCCACCGGGAAAGTTTCGGGGGTTACCGGTATTGTACCGGGACCATCGGAAGGGTCCCGGGGGTCCACCGGGTGGGGCCACCTATCCCGGAGGGCCCCATGGGCTGAAAGTGGAAGGGAACCAGCCCCTAGTGGGCTGGGCGCCCCCCCATGGGCCTCCCCCCATGCGCCTAGGGTTGGGAACCCTAGGGTGGGGGGGCTTTCCCCTTGCCTTGGGGGGCAAGGCACCCCCTTCCCCCCATTTGGCCGCCGCCCCCCCTTGAGATCCCATCTCTAGGGCCGGCGCCCCCCAGGGGGCCTATATAAAGGGGGGGGAGGGAGGGCAGGAACCTACAGCCTTGGGCGCCTCCCTCCTCCCCTGCAACACCTCTCTCTCTCTCTCTCTCTCTCTCGCAGAAGCTCGGCGAAGCCCTGCTGGAGACCCGCTACATCCACCACCACGCCGTCGTGCTGCTGGACTCCATCAACCTCTCCTTCCCCCCTTGCTGGATCAAGAAGGAGGAGACGTCGCTGCACCGTACGTGTGTTGAACGCGGAGGTGCCGTCCGTTCGGCACTCGGTCATCGGTGATTTGGATCACCGCGAGTACGACTCCGTCATCCACGTTCATTGGAACGCTTCCGCTCGCGATCTACAAGGGTATGTAGATGCACTCCCTTCCCCTCGTTGCTAGTACACTCCATAGATGCATCTTGGTGAGCGTAGGAAAATTTTAAAATTATGCTACGATTCCAACAGTGGTATCAGAGCCAGGCCTATGCGTAGTTACTATGCACGAGTAGAACACAAAGCAGTTGTGGGCGTTGAGTTTGCCAATTCTTCTTGCCGCTACTAGTCTTTTCTTGTTTCGGCGGCATTGTAGGATGAAGCGGCCCGGACCGACCTTACACGTACGCTTACGTGAGACAGGTTCCACCGACTGACATGCACTAGTTGCATAAGGTGGCTAGCGGGTGTCTGTCTCTCCTACTTTAGTCGGAACGGATTCGATGAAAAGGGTCCTTATGAAGGGTAAATAGAAATTGGCAAATCACGTTGTGGTCATACGTAGGTAAGAAAACGTTCTTGCTAGAAACCTACAAACCACGTAAAAACTTGCAACAACAATTAGAGGACGTCTAACTTGTTTTTGCAGCAAGTGCTATGTGATGTGATATGGCCAGAAGATGTGATGAATCATATATGTGATGTATGAGATTGATCATATTCTTGTAATAGGAATCACGACTTGCATGTCGATGAGTATGACAACCGGCAGGAGCCATAGGAGTTGTCTTTATTATTTTGTGTGACCTGCGTGTCATTGAATAACGCCATGTAATTTACTTTACTTTGTTGCTAAACGCGTTAGCCATAGAAGTAGAAGTAATCGTTGGCGTGACGACTTCAAGAAGACACAATGATGGAGATCATGATGATGGAGATCATGGTGTCATGCCGGTGACAAAGATGATCATGGTGCCCCGAAGATGGAGATCAAAGGAGCATAATGATATTGGCCATATCATGTCACTATTTGATTGCATGTGATGTTTATCATGTTTTTGCATCTTATTTGCTTAGAACGACGGTAGTAAGTAAGATGATCCCTTATAATAATTTCAAGAAAGTGTTCACCCTAACTGTGCACCGTTGCGAAGGTTCGTTGTTTCGAAGCACCACGTGATGATCGGGTGTGATAGATTCTAACGTTTGAATACAACGGGTGTTGACGAGCCTAGCATGTACAGACATGGCCTCGGAACACACGCAATACACTTAGGTTGACTTGACGAGCCTAGCATGTACAGACATGGCCTCGGAACACGGAGGACCGAAAGGTCGAGCATGAGTCGTATAGAAGATACGATCAACATGGAGATGTTCACCGATCTTGACTAGTCCGTCTCACGTGATGATCGGACACGGCCTAGTTAAACTCGGATCATGTTTCACTTAGATGACTACAGGGATGTCTATCTGAGTGGGAGTTCATTAAATAATTTGATTAGATGAACTTAATTATCATGAACTTAGTCTAAAATCTTTACACTATGTCTTGTAGATCAAATGGCCAACATTGTCCTCAATTTCAACGCGTTCCTAGAGAAAACCAAGCTGAAAGATGATGGCAGCAACTATACGGACTGGGTCCGGAACCTGAGGATCATCCTCATAGTAGCCAACAAAGATTATGTCTTAGAAGCACCGCTAGGTGAAGCACCAATCCCTGAGAACCAAGACGTTATGAACGCTTGGCGGCAGCGTGCTGATGATTACTCCCTTGTTCAGTGCGGCATGCTTTACAGCCTAGAACCGGGTCTCCAAAAGCGTTTTGAGAAACATGGAGCATATGAGATGTTCGAGGAGCTGAAATTGGTTTTCCAAGCTCATGCCCGGGTCGAGAGATATGATGTCTCCGACAAGTTCTTCAGCTGTAAAATGGAGGAGAATAGTTCTGTTAGTGAGCACATACTCAGAATGTCTGGGTTGCACAACCGCTTGACTCAGCTAGGAGTTAATCTCCCGGATGACGCGGTCATTGGCAGAATCCTCTAGTCGCTTCCACCAAGCTACAAGAGCTTTGTGATGAACTTCAATATGCAGGGGATGGAAAAGACCATTCCTGAGGTATATTCAATGCTGAAATCAGCTGAGGTAGAGATCAGAAAAGAACATCAAGTGTTGATGGTGAATAAAACCACTAAGTTCAAGAAGGGCAAGGGTAAGAAGAACTTCAAGAAGGACGGCAAGGGAGTTGCCGCGCCCGGTAAACCAGTTACCGGGAAGAAGTCAAAGAATGGACCCAAGCCTGAAACTGAGTGCTTTTATTGCAAGGGAAGTGGTCACTGGAAGCGGAATTGCCCCAAATACTTAGCGGACAAGAAGAAGGCCGGCAACACCAAAGGTATATGTGATATACATGTAATTGATGTGTACCTTACCAGTACTCGTAGTAGCTCCTGGGTATTTGATACCGGTGCGGTTGCTCATATTTGTAACTCAAAACAGGAACTACGGAATAAACGGAGACTGGCAAAGGACGAGGTGACGATGCGCGTCGGGGATGGTTCCAAGGTCGATGTGATCGCCGTCGGCACGCTACCTCTGCATCTACCTACGGGATTAGTTTTAAACCTCAATAATTGTTATTTAGTGCCAGCTTTGAGCATGAACATTGTATCTGGATCTCGTTTAATTCGAGATGGCTACTCATTTAAATCCGAGAATAATGGTTGTTCTATTTATTTGAGAGATATGTTTTATGGTCATGCATCGCTGGTCAATGGTTTATTTTTGATGAATCTCGAACGTGATGTTACACATGTTCATAGTGTGAATACCAAAAGATGTAAAGTTGATAACGATAGTCCCACATACTTGTGGCACTGCCGCCTTGGTCACATTGGTGTCAAGCGCATGAAGAAGCTCCATGCAGATGGACTTTTGGAGTCTCTTGATTACGAATCATTTGACACGTGCGAACCATGCCTCATGGGTAAGATGACCAAGACTCCGTTCTCCGGAACAATGGAGCGAGCAACCAACTTATTGGAAATCATACATACCGATGTGTGTGGTCCAATGAGTGTTGAGGCTCGCGGAGGATATCGTTATGTTCTCACTCTCACTGATGATTTAAGTAGATATGGGTATGTCTACCTAATGAAACACAAGTCTGAAACCTTTGAAAGGTTCAAGGAATTTCAGAGTGAGGTTGAGAATCAACGTGACAGGAGAATAAAATTCTTACGATCAGATTATGGTGGAGAATATTTAAGTCACGAATTTGGTACACACTTAAGGAAATGTGGAATAGTTTCACAACTCACGCCGCCTGGAACACCTCAGAGAAACGGTGTGTCCGAACGTCGTAATCGCACTCTATTGGATATGGTGCGATCTATGATGTCTCTTACTGATTTACCGCTCTCATTTTGGGGCTATGCTTTAGAGACTGCCGCATTCACTTTAAATAGGGCTCCGTCGAAATCCGTTGAGACGACACCGTATGAATTATGGTTTGGGAAGAAACCTAAGCTGTCGTTTCTAAAAGTTTGGGGATGCGATGCTTATGTCAAGAAACTTCAACCTGAAAAGCTCGAACCCAAGTCGGAAAAATGCGTCTTCATAGGATACCCTAAGGAAACTATTGGGTATACCTTCTACCTCAGATCTGAAGGCAAGATCTTCGTTGCCAAGAACGGGTCCTTTCTGGAGAAGGAGTTTCTCTCGAAAGAATTGAGTGGGAGGAAAGTGGAACTTGATGAGGTGATAGTCACCCCTTCCGAACCGGAAAGTAGCGCAGCGCGGGAAAATGTTCCTGTGGTGCCTACACCGACTAGGGAGGAAGTTAATGATGATGATCATGAAGCTTCGGATCAAGTTACTGAACTTCGTAGGTCCACAAGGACACGTTCCGCACCAGAGTGGTACGGCAACCCTGTCCTGGAAATCATGTTGTTAGACAACGGTGAACCTTCGAACTATGAAGAAGCGATGGCGGGCCCGGATTCCGACAAATGGCTAGAAGCCATGAAATCCGAGATAGAATCCATGTATGAAAACAAAGTATGGACTTTGACTGACTTGCCCGATGAGCGGCGAGCCATAGAAAACAAATGGATCTTTAAGAAGAAGACAGACGCGGATGGTAATGTGACCATCTACAAAGCTCGACTTGTCGCTAAGGGTTATCGACAAGTTCAAGGGGTTGACTACGATGAGACTTTCTCACCCGTAGCGAAGCTGAAGTCCGTCCGAATCATGTTAGCAATTACCGCATACTATGATTATGAGATATGGCAGATGGACGTCAAAACGGCATTCCTTAATGGCTTCCTTAAGGAAGAGTTGTATATGATGCAACCGGAAGGTTTTGTCGATCCTAAGAATGCTAACAAAGTATGCAAGCTCCAGCGCTCAATCTATGGGCTGGTGCAAGCATCTCGGAGTTGGAACATTCGCTTTGATGAGATGATCAAAGCGTTTGGGTTTACACAGACTTATGGAGAAGCGTGTGTTTACAAGAAAGTGAGTGGGAGCTCTGTAGCATTTCTCATATTATATGTGGATGACATATTATTGATGGGAAATGATATAGAATTCTTGGAAAGTATAAAGGCCTATTTGAATAAGTGTTTTTCAATGAAGGACCTTGGAGAAGCTGCTTATATATTAGGCATCAAGATCTATAGAGATAGATCAAGACGCCTCATTGGTCTTTCACAAAGTACATACCTTGACAAGATATTGAAGAAGTTCAGTATGGATCAGTCCAAGAAGGGGTTCTTGCCTGTATTGCAAGGTGTGCAATTGAGCACGGCTCAATGCCCGACCACGGCAGAAGATATAGAAAAGATGAGTGTCATCCCCTATGCCTCGGCCATAGGGTCTATTATGTATGCCATGCTGTGTACCAGACCTGATGTAAACCTTGTCGTAAGTTTGGTAGGAAGGTACCAAAGTAATCCCGGCATGGAACACTGGACAGTGGTCAAGAATATCCTGAAGTACCTGAAGAGGACTAAGGATATGTTTCTCGTTTATGGAGGTGACGAAGAGCTCGTCGTAAAGGGTTACGTCGACGCTAGCTTCTACACAGATCTGGATGACTCGAAGTCACAGACCGGATACGTGTATATTTTGAATGGAGCAGCAGTAAGCTGGTGCAGTTGCAAGCAAAGCGTCGTGGCAGGATCTACATGTGAAGCGGAGTACATGGCAGCCTCGGAGGCAGCACAGGAAGCAGTCTGGATGAAGGAGTTCATTACCGACCTAGGGGTGATTCCCAATGCGTCGGGCCCGATGACTCTCTTCTGTGACAACACTGGAGCTATTGCCCTTGCCAAGGAGCCCAGGTTTCACAGGAAGACCAGGCATATCAAGCGTCGCTTCAACTCCATTCGTGAAAGTGTTCAAAATGGAGACATAGATATTTGTAAAGTACATACGGACCTGAATGTAGCAGATCCGTTGACTAAACCTCTCCCTAGGGAAAAACATGATCAACACCAGGACGCAATGGGTGTTCGATTCATCACAATGTGACTAGATTATTGACTCTAGTGCAAGTGGGAGACTGTTGGAAATATGCCCTAGAGGCAATAATAAATGGTTATTATTATATTTCTTTGTTCATGATAATCGTCTATTGTTCACGCTATAATTGTATTGTCCGGAAATCGTAATACATGTGTGAATACATAGACCACAACGTGTCCCTAGTAAGCCTCTAGTTGACTAGCTCGTTGATCAACAGATAGTCATGGTTTCCTGACTATGGACATTGGATGTCATTGATAACGGGATCACATCATTAGGAGAATGATGTGATGGACAAGACCCAATCCTAAGCATAGCATAAAAGATCGTGTAGTTTCGTTTGCTAGAGCTTTTCCAATGTCAAGTATCTTTTCCTTATACCATGAGATCGTGCAACTCCCGGATACCGTAGGAGTGCTTTGGGTGTGCCAAACGTCACAACGTAACTGGGTGACTATAAAGGTGCACTACGGGTATCTCCGAAAGTGTCTGTTGGGTTGGCACGGATCGAGACTGGGATTTGTCACTCCGTGTGACGGAGAGGTATCTCTGGGCCCACTCGGTAATGCATCATCATAATGAGCTCAATGTGACTAAGGCGTTAGTCACGGGATCATGCATTGCGATACGAGTAAAGAGACTTGCCGGTAACGAGATTGAACAAGGTATTGGGATACCGACGATCGAATCTCGGGCAAGTAACATACCGATTGACAAAGGGAATTGCATACGGATTGATTGAATCCTCGACACTGTGGTTCATCCGATGATATCATCGTGGAACATGTGGGAGCCAACATGGGTATCCAGATCCCGCTGTTGGTTATTGACCGAAGAGGCGTCTCGGTCATGTCTGCATGTCTCCCGAACCCGTAGGGTCTACACACTTAAGGTCCGGTGACGCTAGGGTTGTAGAGATATATGTATGCGGAAACCCGAAGGTTGTTCGGAGTCCCGGATGAGATCCCGGACGTCACGAGAGGTTCCGGAATGGTCCGGAGGTAAAGATTTATATATGGGAAGTCTTATTTTGGTCGCCGGAAAAGTTTCGCGCTTTATCGGTATTGTACCGGGAGTGCCGAAAGGGGTCCGGGGGTCCACCAAGGGGGTCCACCAGCCCCGGGGGGCCACATGGGCTGTAAGGGGTGCGCCTTGGCCTATATGGGCCAAGGGCACCAGCCCCAAGAGGCCCATGCGCAAGAGATAAGAGAAAAGGGAGAGTCCTAAAGGGGGAAGGCACCTCCGAGGTGCCTTGGGGGGGAAGGACTCCCCCCTGGCCGCACCCTTCCTTGGAGGAAGGGGCAAGGCTGCGCCCCCCCCATCCCTTGGCCCTATATATAGTGGGGGGAAGGGAGGGAAGCAACATCTAAGCCTTGGGCGCCTCCCTCCTCCCCTGCAACACCTCTCTCTCTCTCGCAGAAGCTCGGCGAAGCCCTGCCGGAGACCCGCTACATCCACCACCACGCCGTCGTGCTGTTGGATCTCCATCAACCTCTCCTTCCCCCTTGCTGGATCAAGAAGGAGGAGACGTTGCTGCACCGTACGTGTGTTGAACGCGGAGGTGCCGTCCGTTCGGCACTCGGTCATCGGTGATTTGGATCACGGCGAGTACGACTCCGTCATCCACGTTCATTGGAACGCTTCCGCTCGCGATCTACAAGGGTATGTAGATCCACTCCTTTCCCTTCGTTGCTAGTAGACTCCATAGATGCATCTTGGTGAGCGTAGGAAAATTTTAAATTATGCTACGATTCCCAACAGTGGCATCATGAGCCAGGTCTATGCGTAGTTACTATGCACGAGTAGAACACAAAGCAGTTGTGGGCGTTGAGTTTGCCAATTCTTCTTGCCGCTACTAGTCGTTTCTTGTTTCGGCGGCATTGTAGGATGAAGCGGCCCGGACCGACCTTACACGTACGCTTACGTGAGACTGGTTCCACCGACTGACATGCACAAGTTGCATAAGGTGGCTAGCGGGTGTCTGTCTCTCCTACTTTAGTTGGAACGGATTCGATGAAAAGGGTCCTTATGAAGGGTAAATAGAAATTGGCAAATCACGTTGTGGTCATACGTAGGTAAGAAACGTTCTTGCTAGAAACCTACAAACCACGTAAAAACTTGCAACAACAATTAGAGGACGTCTAACTTGTTTTTGCAGCAAGTGCTATGTGATGTGATATGGCCAGAAGATGTGATGTATGAGATTGATCATATTCTTGTAATAGGAATCACGACTTGCATGTCGATGAGTATGACAACCGGCAGGAGCCATAGGAGTTGTCTTTATTATTTTGCATGACCTGCGTGTCATTGAATAACGCCATGTAAATTACTTTACTTTGTTGCTAAACGCGTTAGCCATAGAAGTAGAAGTAATCGTTGGCGTGACGACTTCATGAAGACACAATGATGGAGATCATGATGATGGAGATCATGGTGTCATGCCGGTGACGAAGATGATCATGGTGCCCCGAAGATGGAGATCAAAGGAGCATGATGATATTGGCCATATCATGTCACTATTTGATTGCATGTGATGTTTATCATGTTTTTGCATCTTATTTGCTTAGAACGACGGTAGTAAGTAAGATGATCCCTTATAATAATTTCAAGAAAGTGTTCACCCTAACTGTGCACCGTTGCGAAGGTTCGTTGTTTCGAAGCACCACGTGATGATCGGGTGTGATAGATTCTAACGTTCGAATACAACGGGTGTTGACGAGCCTAGCATGTACAGACATGGCCTCGGAACACACGCAATACACTTAGGTTGACTTGACGAGCCTAGAATGTACAGACATGGCCTCGGAACACGGAGGACCGAAAGGTCGAGCATGAGTCGTATAGAAGATACGATCTGTTGGAAATATGCCCTAGAGGCAATAATAAATGGTTATTATTATATTTCTGTGTTCATGATAATAGTCTTTTATTCATGCTATAATTGTATTGTCCGGAAATCGTAATACATGTGTGAATACATAGACCACAACCTGTCCCTAGTAAGCCTCTAGTTGACTAGCTCGTTGATCAACAGATAGTCATGGTTTCCTGACTATGGACATAGGATGTCATTGATAACGGGATCACATCATTAGGAGAATGATGTGATGGACAAGACCCAACTTAAGCATAGCATAAAAGATCGTGTAGTTTCGTTTGCTAGAGCTTTTCCAATGTCAAGTATCTTTTCCTTAGACCATGAGATCGTGCAACTCCCGGATACCGTAGGAGTGCTTTGGGTGTGCCAAACGTCACAACGTAACTGGGTGACTATAAAGGTGCATTACGGGTATCTCCGAAAGTGTCTGTTGGGTTGGCACGGATTGAGACTGGGATTTGTCACTCCGTGTGACGGAGAGGTATCTCTGGGCCCACTCGGTAATGCATCATCATAATGAGCTCAATGTGACTAAGGCGTTAGTCACGGGATCATGCATTGCGGTACGAGTAAAGAGACTTGCCGGTAACGAGATTGAACAAGGTATTGGGATACCGACGATCGAATCTCGGGCAAGTAACATACCGATTGACAAAGGGAATTGTATACGGGATTGATTGAATCCTCGACACCGTGGTTCATCCGATGAGATCATCGTGGAACATGTGGGAGCCAACATGGGTATCCAGATCCCGCTGTTGGTTATTGACCGGAGAGGCGTCTCGGTCATGTCTGCATGTCTCCCGAACCCGTAGGGTCTACACACTTAAGGTTCGGTGACGCTAGGGTTGTAGAGATATGTGTATGCGAAAACCCGAAAGTTGTTCGGAGTCCCGGATGAGATTCCGGACGTCACGAGAGGTTCCGGAATGGTCCGGAGGTGAAAAATTATATATAGGAAGTCCAGTTTCGGCCACCGGGAAAGTTTCGGGGGTTACCGGTATTGTACCGGGACCACCGGAAGGGTCCCGGGGGTCCATCGGGTGGGGCCACCTATCCCGGAGGGCCCCATGGGCTGAAAGTGGAAGGGAACCAGCCCCTAGTAGGCTGGGCGCCCCCCCATGGGCCTCCCCCCATGCGCCTAGGGTTGGGAACCCTAGGGTGGGGGGGCTTTTCCCTTGCCTTGGGGGGCAAGGCACCCCCTTCCCCCCCTTTGGCCGCCGCCCCCCCCCCCTTGAGATCCCATCTCTAGGGCCGGCGCCCCCCAGGGGGCCTATATAAAGGGGGGAGGGAGGGCAACAACCTACAGCCTTGGGCGCCTCCCTCCTCCCCTGCAACACCTCTCTCTCTCTCGCAGAAGCTCGGCGAAGCCCTGCCGGAGACCCGCTACATCCACCACCACGCCGTCGTGCTGCTGGATCTCCATCAACCTCTCCTTCCCCCTTGCTGGATCAAGAAGGAGGAGACGTCGCTGCACCGTACGTGTGTTGAACGCGGAGGTGCCGTCCGTTCGGCACTCGGTCATCGGTGATTTGGATCACGGCGAGTACGACTCCGTCATCCACGTTCATTGGAACGCTTCCGCTCGCGATCTACAAGGGTATGTAGATGCACTCCCTTCCCCTCGTTGCTAGTACACTCCATAGATGCATCTTGGTGAGCGTAGGAAAATTTTAAAATTATGCTACGATTCCAACATAAGCCAACTCTTTATCCCATTCTTGTTCATTACATGGGATTGTGTGAAGATGACCCTTCTTGCGACAAAACCACAATGCGGTTATGCCTCTAAGTCGTGCCTCGACACGTGGGAGATATAGCCGCTCCATTTGTCAGAACTAGCAAATATGCCCGTGCGTTGCAACGAGAGATCAAACAATAACACAAGTCTCTAATGTGATAAGTATTCTCATGATCCTTCATGTATAAGTCCACTCCCTCTACTTTAAAATCACAGCCAATAGTCATTCGACATGAACGGACAGCTTCAAAACAACGAACAACATGCCAAACAATGAATCAATTGAGGGTATGGTTTTCCAGGATGTCTATTTGGAACATGAGATGTGGCCCCAAGTCAGATTAATTCAACTTATTAGTTCCTTCTGAAATTTAAAATAAAATTTGAAGGAATAACATTATTAATAAATTTGGGCCTGATGTCATGAGCTAAATTTAATAGCAAAATGGAAAGAAATACTATTATGAACAAATTTAGAAATAACAATAACATCAAGTAGATTAATCTGTAAAACATGCTTGTTTGTGTTAGGTGAGGTCGGGATAGTCTGGTCGAGACCTCCTCCCCTCCCAATCGCTGCCTAATATGGCGATTCATGCGAATTTCAGACCATAGCTCCCTTGCCCCCCGAATCCAAAATTGCTCCTTTTCAGTCCACGTCATTTGTAGCTGACCATCAACTGCTTCATATTAGTGGGCACTGGATGCAAAGGTGGCAGCCAACCCACTGTACACAACGACGTGTAGACATATGTTTTTACACGTACATATATAGCACTAAGCTAGCTAGTAGTTTTTCTTTGAAAAAGAACAAAAGATGGCTAGTAGTTTTTTTCTTTAAAAGGAAGAAAAGGTTGATTAGGAATTCTAAACTGGTAGAAATGAACATCCCCTATTGAACCAGTAATAGATCTTTTAAAACATATATAATAGACATTTTTGAAATACCCCATATAAATAAAAGTATTTTTTAGAAATGATTAACATGCAGGGTAATAGCATATTTGGAATCTAAACATTTTTCTAAGCGTTTTCCATTTGTGACATGTTAAATTTTGTGTTAATATTTTAAAGATGAATCTGCAAAAAAAAAGTTAGAGTAGCTGGACCGTATTATAACACTATGCAACCCTTGAGCAAGATAGTTCTATCTTACGCCAACAGGAATTCAGAAAATGATAAAAGGCAAAAAGGGGGGTGAACTGGGATTCGAACTTAGGTGTCCCAAGTAGAAGAGCATGGCACGAACCAGTCGGGCTATTGCAGACTTGTGTTACACAACGGCAGTATATTATTTGAACTAAACACGACGGGCAACGACATAAGGGAAAAACGAATCGTTTTTTTCCACTTAAGGATGGCATTGGTGGGTAATTTTCGCTAACTTCAAGGGTAATTTAGATGACGTACGACCAGAAGCAACATCTGCTTTATTATTATTATATATATATAATATAAAAAATATATATGTATACTAGCAAAAGGGCCTTTGCGTTGCTACGGGAAAAAAAATCGAATGACTACAAGACCCGACAGATCCACGTCCTATATTTTGAGACGGCATTCACACCTGTGTCACCACTTAACCTTTTTTCGTTGGCAATGGTTAGGTTCTCCTCTGATCACAATGCGTTCGAACATTATCAGTCCTAAGACAGTGATTTCAGCTGCGCACACGTGTCAATGAGCCACACCTGCGCAAGATAATAATTAAAATTTGAAAAGATTAGGTCCATCTATCTATCATATTGAGAAGGAATTTGAATGAAGTGGGATCTCACCTTGGATACTGCGTCGTTGCCTTAGCTATGTCCGTCTCTTTGAATTGAACATTATTTGTGAAATATCCAAAGCAAACTTAAAATACCAGTGCATTAGCAACTGCAAGAATTAAAAATTCTCATTGATATATAATCTGCAACATTATCTCTTTTCTCTATTCTCTATTCCCTATAAGCAGCAGTAGCGCACACACAACAAAAAATTGCCTCATGATAAATTGTAGCTAGTAATTTCAGTGTGTAAGCATCACTGCAAGTAGGTATCATCCTCAGCAGACCAGCATCACAAATAGCAGTTCTTCCTTCATGTCCATCTTACACTCACGCACGCCTAGAGATCGGGGAGCCACAACGCCTCCTTCTGCTTTGCTCTTTGTCGCCACTGCGCCCAGCGCACGCACAGACTCGTCCAAGGCGCCGTCTGCCTTCTCCACCGCATCATCCTTCCTGTTCTGCATCTTGCAATTCTTGATTAGTACTTTGTCAACATAGTCTGCACTCTGCACCCGGAGATCTCCCAGCCGTGGGGTCTTGTTCTACATTCGCTTCTGCCCACTGCTGCTGCTGCCCGCTGCCTCTGCTTAAAACCATTGCTGCTGCTTGCCATAGCTCCTTGCCGCGAACTCGACGGCATCCATGTGCGGGGGCAGAATGCCCATTCCACTTTAAAAAGATGGATTTCTTTCAGAACTCGCCCAGAAAGAGTTGAGAGACAGAATGGTAGCAAGATTTACCAAAGTGTCACCCGGCAACTCCCTGGTTCACACAAAACAGCTTGTTAGGATAGATCATGCCGTATATGCATTATTCAAAGAGCTAAATGATAGTAGAGGCACTCTAAGTTTCACATAGATTAACATTCCAGCAGGGGTTCCAAAGGAAAACTAAGTAATTTTGAACTCACTGTCAAATCTATGAAGCACAATCTTTCATTTTCATTGTTCAGTATCAAGTACCAGAACCTATAAATGAAATGACTGAACTCACGAATCCAACTGTTTAATGTACATCAACAACTCAGATGCATCCCATCTCTGAAATACTGTAGCCTGTCCCGAAAAGTAAACCATGTGTGGTATTTGCTCTGTTTATAATTAAGTGTCTTGTTGAATGCTTGTCTTGAATAAAGGGATAAATGCAATCATATGTGTAGCTGCGTAATATATATAGAAAACAGTGGCGCCTGGCGATCTTAACAATGAAAAGGGTGAGCTTCCCAATTAAGTACAAGATTGCATCATCCCTTCTTGGAAGTTTTTTCACTGAACCTGACAAACTGACAGGGGCACTACTTATGCTACCTAACATCCAAAATTACAGAACCAAAAAGATGCACTGTGCATTTTGGATCAATTCATATCCTAATGGTTTAAAATATAGCAGTTGCGCTTAAAAGAACATAATTATTTAAGCTGTAGTATATAACTAACATGTTATTACCACGTTGATAATTTATTAGCTAGTGTCAACCAGAAAAATAAAGGGGGTAATTAATATCAAAACAAAAGGCACAAGATCTAACCTGCACTTTCTTGTTTTGTGGAGTGATTTATTGGGTACTTCCAAGTGCCAATAACATTCTTTAAAGGAGACCGATTTGTTGACATCACAAATACTGGAGATACCGAGAATTTCTCTGTAATGCGACATCAGATAAAAAATACTGAAGATAATGAAGAAAAGATTGCGATAGAATTGGTCACAGATTTGCGTGGAGGAAAATCAATCGGTCAAGAGCATTGCCCTCTATTCATCCTAAGTAAGCAAAACAAAACAAAAGATCTTCAGACTGCTAATGATACAATGCTAGCAATCAGTTAATTTTATAGAATAGTTTGGGAAAATCTAATGAGATGTTGCAGCATGCTACTGGTATTTTGTTAACCCCTTGCTCATAGCAATGCATGCATCAATCATCCTGCGCATGAACGTGTCAGAAAATGTGATAATGTAGATAAGAGGATATCAGCAGAAGTCGTGGAGAGAAAAGAGCATTAGGAGAACGCCACTAAACCTGGCAACATCTACAGAGGGTAGAACCAGAAGTCATGAATTTTCATGCAAGTTCGGCGCATTGTCCATCAGCACGGGTGTCCTGCCGCAAATTATTTCCAGGTGCCATTTAAAATTTAGCTAGGAATGTAACTACTTGCTCTGTAATTTGTAGTTTTGACAGCTAGATCAAAGAGGTACCGTCTTATCATTTATGTTGTAGAGGAGGCAGGGAGCTGCAGCAGGTCGTGCTGGCGCGGCCACGGAGCTCAGCCCTCGGACAAATCGATGGTGGAAAGGTCCTTGCAGGCGAGGCACGCACAGCAAATATAGCTGCGACGTGTTGCAGAGACCAGTACAGCCGCGACGGGGTCAGGGAGTAGGGGAAGCAGAGGAAGGCAGATACATCGCTGGGGAAGGAGTCGAGGATGCTGATGCGCGGCTCCTGTCCACTCCAACACTGGCGCTCAGAGGCCTTCGCCAAAGAATTCCCATCAAATTCGAAAGAAGAGTTGGCTTGCAACACGGTGTCCCCGCAGGAAGGTGTATGGCAATGAGCATAAAATTAAGATCAGGCACTGAAGTTGAGTTGGCACTGAACATACATTTTTTTACATCAGTTACCCACCAGGCTAAAAGTAAAAGATCAGATACCCCGGCCCACAATACTAACAGATTGTATATCTTCATATTTGAAGCACCCTGCATCTCTTTAGCAATACCTACATGTATGTGCCATAAAGAATGGTTAGATACGCCATACAGATAATCAGAGGTATTCAAAAGAACACATCCAAATAGTTAAGCAGGAAAATAAACACCAAAGCCAACTGTGTGGCAAGGGCTGCTATACTGATTCTGTGAATCCAGCGTTGTTGGAGGCGGTGCAGTCATGCAGATCATCGCAACTCGTTTGCCTCCACATCCTATAGGACATAATTAATTGAGCCAAGAGTTTCGTTATTCAGTGGTGAATTTAATGGCTGGAGAACAGAGAGCCGCTGCAGTTCCTCCAGCCGGCAACCTCACAATGACGGCGACCCAATAAATTGAAATTGTCAGCAATACAATGTGATCCTTCGCTGCATCAAGCATCATCCTTCTTGAGATTGATTCCTTAATTAATCATGGCATTTCCAGTTTAACTATTTTATGAGCTTACAAATAAAAGCACAAAAATGAAAGTAGCACATATATACACTGTTTGTGTTCGGAAGGATATCAATTCACAAACAAAAATAGATCTGTTCATGGACTTGTTCATGTAGTAGCAGAATTTTGTTCAAAAAAAACTGGACATGTGCTAATGGGAGAGATAGAGAGCAGATGGGGGTTGCTTGCCCTATCTTGGTGCAGCAGAGGCATCATCAGAGGTGAGGAGGTGCTGCTGGCTAGGGTTCCTCCATGCTAACCTGCGTGAGAAGGGAAGGAAACAAGATGAGCAAGGGTCGGGAAGAGGAGGGGATGGGATGGGCACAAGATAAAATCTTGAGGAGCTGCAGGTCCATGGCGTCCTTCACATCTCCGTGAAGAAGCCCTTGACGGCGGCGACCGTGGTGGATGGGAACTCCCATGGCGTGGTCCATCTACATCTGCAGCAGAGGATTTGAAAAAAGCGTGCCGGCTAGATTCTCGGTGCAAATTCAAAACTTA
Source organism: Triticum aestivum (assembly GCF_018294505.1). Lineage (NCBI taxonomy): Eukaryota > Viridiplantae > Streptophyta > Magnoliopsida > Poales > Poaceae > Triticum > Triticum aestivum. Next base: position 467,519,945 of record NC_057811.1, read on the forward strand.
AATTCTCCATGCCAATTCAAACCTAAAAGCCCCGGTCTTTTCATTTACTGCAAAAGTGGGGGATGTAGTATCTGTATACATAAGTTTGGAACTTGACTCGCCGGCACCAGTATCAGCAGATCAATTGGTGTTACATCTGCTTTGCTCACCTGATATGAAGGCCCCAACGAACGACGAAATCAGGTTACAGGAGAGGATAGCAACTGCAGCTTGGTACATTTGATGAGAAAGGCGCCAACAAGTTCATGGCGAGCAGGTTCAAAAACCTAGCCGGTCTACTCAGGCGATATGTGTGATACTAGCAACTAATGTAACATGAGCAATGAAGAAGCAGATCCAGATTGACAAGAAGCAGATCCAGTTCTTGTCCACAGCCAACTTTTCCGAAACTCTAACATGAATGTTTCTTTTGACATTGATAGTCTAGAAGTAGCACGAACAGTCTTGCAAGATGAGTTCATACCTGCTAGGAATGGTCATTTGGCCCCTGTTCTGGATGCCCAGATGGCTAAGGCGACTGCATTGAGACAAGACATTAAGCTGGCCTTGTCGATCAGGTGCAATCGGATCGTGATTCAATCAGATTGCTTGGATGTGATGACCACCATGTATGACGGTGGACAATCGTGAGGCCCAGCGGCGGCAGTATATGAGGACTGCTATCATATGTCGACGGATTTTGTCAAAATGATCTTTGAGCACTGGCCAAGAATCTGCTAGGTCCAGCTCGGTGATCCTCCTAATTTTGTCTCTCCGCTTTTGGTGGATAGCGCAAGCATGTTTGCTAGCTAATATAAGTACATGTTACTGTAAAGAAAATGATGTACAAGCTGCAATGAGAGGACGGTTAAGCATCCATAATGAAATAAAAAGATGACCCAGACGCAAGCACCACTATAGGCAAATGCCATATGCTACAGAAGATCAACAAAATATCACCGTGGTCTATAACTAGCTCGAAAGTGCTCTCAATTGTTTGACAGATAGTGAAACACAACAGCTACTATCGCGATGAGTGCAACCTTGACTAGTAGCTTTAACCCTACTGGCAATGCAGGAGGGGATTCTGAGTCTGATGGGTCGAACTTGTGACCCCTTAGCCTAGCTAGCAACAGAGGAATGAGCACAGGCCTCGTATCTGTTATAGAATTCAGATTAGTTAGAACATTGTTTAAATTTGAGAATTTCAGTTCTAACTTATAATGGTGAAATAATAACTTATAGATGTGACAAGAGGGATAAATATCTAAGTGTGAAGTTGCTCGTGCATACAAAAATGTGCAAGGTCGGTAAAATAAGTTTCAGTGGCATTATTGTATCAGCAAAGATCAGTTTAGTGTAGCCACCACTACGACCATCACTCCAGTTTTAGAAGGAACTGGATGGATGGATCAAAGCCACAACATAACTATATAACATTATCACTATTGGCCAGATATGCTACTGTAACTCTATGCAGTTTGTTCACGTCCCAGTGTAATCAGAGGAAACAGGAACTGCTGAGACCAGCAAATACAACCGCAATTAAATGGAAGAAAATAACATGCAAACTGAACTATTTCCACTAAATCTAACCAAGCCTTGCAACTCTGATGATTTAAAATCCTACGAAATTAAACTGAAAGTTACTTGCTCTATGTAGTGCAAGGCTATATTGAACTCAACTCTAGCATCCCAAAATGTCCAAGTCAAACAACAAGAATAAAACCAAATAACTGTTTGCCAACATATCACAAAATCAAACCGTCAATATTACTCCCTCTGTTCCCAAATATTTGTCTTTCTAGACATTTTAAATGGACTACAACATACGGATGTATGTAGACATATTTTAGAGTGTAGGTTCACTCATTTTGCTTCGTATGTAGTCACTTATTGAAATCTCTAGAAAGACAAATATTTGGGAACAGAGGGAGTATATCTTAACACAGTGTAGTGTCCATAAGAACATATATTTGTTAAAGGAGTATGCCATCCCCAAACATTCAAAACCAAATTGTATGCAAACTAAGTATTCTCTAATTTTGGCCAGTTCATCAAGCCTTTGTCGATCAATTCATAAACATAGTTTCTTTCGTATGCACCGTCATTTAGTACAAACCATAAGGTTGCACTGAAATGGAAAACCCCATTGCGCACTCTAACTCAAGATAAGAAAAAAGCTGCAATGTAATCTGGTTCATATTGCAAGTAGAACAAACAATTATTGACTATAATCTGCTCGAGTTTCGAAGAACACCTGCTTCTGATTCATGTTAACAGGGAAAAACTATTCGATTGCAGCTAGCATGTATGTAAGAAAGAAATCAATGGGTTCTCTCCGACTCTCCGCATTGCTAGGAAGGAATATGATTGCCATAAGCAGTTCAATTATTATTTTTGGTACTACCCCCGATCCATAATAAGTGTCGCAGTTTTGAAAACTAACAAAGTTCAAAACTGCGACACTTGTTTTGGATCGGAGGGAGTAGAACATGTCATATCTATTTTCACGTTTAAACTATAATAGTAATTTACCAATATCAGGTTTCAGTTTTGAAGGAAGTTAACAATCCAGGTGCCAGAACCATGACTTGGTTTCGATATCTTATGAGTTTCAACTCTAGCCTACCCCAATTTGTTTGGGGAAAAGCTTTGTTCATGTCGTTGTTGTAGCTGCTGCTGCTGTTGTTGTTTGTAGGTTTCAGTTTTGAAGGAAAAATACATGTCATTACGCCAAAATGTCTACTGTCTAAATAGAGCAACTAACTTCAAGTTTCAGACCCAAATGAAGGGGTCATACACTACCTCATCATGTGAAGATCAAAACAATACAAATTGCTACAACACAAGAGCTCAAGGCATCGTAAAAAATATAGACATGAACCAAGTACATAAGTACCTGCTTTTCTCAATCTGCACTCTTCCTCACCAATTCTTCGTCTCAAAGCATTAAGTAGTGAGCCGAAATAAAGAGCTAAGACAGTGCAAGTGAAGGTGATAACATTATACGGCATGCTGAAATCAGGAGTTGTCAAGGGAACAAGCAGCACTTCTGTATATGATTTCACAAAATTATCTTCCTGCAGCATAATAATATCTTAATGAGAAAAACAAGGCAGAATACCTAAAACTCACAAGATAGTAGAAATACTATATTTACCTTAAAATTTTCTAACAAAGGTGACACAAACATTGGGTCCATTAACCAAAGCTGATGGAATATCAAATCCTTGATTAGCATCAGGAGGATATTCGTCTATGTGTAGGAACCCCTGAAAATATATATATATATATATATATATATATATATATATATATATATATACTCGTTAAAATTGTCGTAAATAAACAGAGATATTTAGTTCTGCATACATATTCATTAAATGGAGAATGCACAAGGGGCAGAAAACAAACAAAAGAGATGACCAGTACTAAAACGCCAGGAAAAACTGTATTTCCTAACCACCAATAAAGGATGGCATATTCAGGTAATCAAGCAGTAGAGCAGACCTTGTCAAAGTCCAATATCAGGGTAGCTGATTGAATGCCACAAGGAAATCTTAGCAACATCTCCAGAGTTCCAGGCGAAAGTTTGTCTTCTGAAGGAGTGACATGGATCATGTCAAGTACTTCTGATACAGCCGTGCTGCTCCCATCAATGAAAATTTGTAGGCTGTGATAGAAGACCTTAACATACCATGGCAAAACCTGGAAAACTACAGCCTTTATCGAACAATCATTTGAGCTGCCAGGCAACTGCTTATGTAGATCAGTGGATAGAAATGACAGTGCGATAGATCCTCTTTCGTTTCCGCTACCCATAAGAAATCTTCTTGCATTATATGGTGCAGGGGAGCAAGACCATATGAGGGGAAGCTTCCGATTTATGCCCACATCAAAAGGCTTATCACCATTGTAGTTACTAAGATCATATTCATACAATGAAGATGATTGGACTTCCAAGTGATCCAATTCTTTGAGCACCCTGTCTGGGGCAGTGGAAAGTTCAAAGAATTTGTTACTCCAAGAAACTTCTGATCCAGATTTGACAAGTATACCTTTCTCGATCTCTACAAATACCCTGCTGAATTTAGAAACAAGACATTTCCCCAACAATTTCCTGTTGAACAAATGTTCCATGGACCAGTTGGGCTGAAGCTTTCCATCAGTAGAATGCTGCTTACTCTTAGACGCATTTGGTTGCAGCACAACTGTGAGCGACTGATCAAGAATAATACCTCGTGTTTGGGATGATGTTAGCTTCAAATTTTGGGAATGGTAATATCCTTTATAAATCGAAGGCCTGTACAACAAAGAGGCGATGCCAGCTTTGTCACGGCATGGAAGAAGTTTCAGCCAGGGCGTGAGATTCTCAGTGCAGACAGCTTCACGAGGCAATGCGCCATATCGGAGGTTGCCTTCATTTGATTTAAATCCCCAGCGAGGAGCAGAGAAGGCAGTGGAAGACTCCAAGAAGTTGATTGATGCACAAAACAGGCCCGACAATGTGTGCATCAGGTTCTTCCATGTGGCATCAATGTCGGCAAAAGGGAGGTCGAAAACTGCCCATAGCTCAACACCAGGAGGTTTTGCATTATCTGTTGACAGTGGATCAAATCCACCCCATGTCTCATAATTCCATCTTCCCTGTGTGAAAGATAGCTCCAATTCACTAATATGGAATTTTTGGACCTGGTTTGGACAAGGAATGGTGTTAATAATAGCTCCAGGAGGATAAGAATTTTTTCCAAAGGCATTAGACCACAATAAGGAAGGGAAATGGCCGAGATAGTGCATATAGCAGTAAAGACCACAACAAGATATTTTTCATTTGCTTATGAATTGTGTTGTGTTTAAAATGTGCTGGTCTGAATTATCAGATTTGATGCAAGTTGAGATGGATGTAAATTTGAACATGTGACTACATGCTGGATGAGCAATGCCAAATATACTTTTATTGACATGCTATGTGCGGGACAACTTGGAAACATCGTAACAATATTCACTTCTGTGAAACTGCTTGGATAAGGATGCAGGTTCTGTGGCCAAAATTCTATCGAATGATCAGGAGATGGAGGCCCTTGTGCTCAGATCACATGAAAGCTACTCCCTCCGTTCTGATTTACTCGTCGTGGTTTTAGTTCAAATTTGAACTAAAACCACGACGAGTAAATCAGAACGGAGGGAGTACCTGGGACGACACTATACTGAAGGTGGAGCCGAAGATGCCGGAGCAGGTGTGTCTGGGATGGCGATGAAGCGGCGGACAGTGCGAGCTATCTTAGAAGAGTACTTCATCGTCCGCGCTCTGCTAAAATGCTGATTTAGAGTTAGTTGATACTATCATTTTGCTATATTTCTTCTGCTGTAAGCTGAGAAATGTTCTAATATTGGTTGGAACTGCACTACCGGATGTTTTGCCTTGACTCTCCGAATCGTCGGGTGATCAGAAACGATGCTGTAAACGCTGAGACACTGTTGTTTCATTCTCAGTAGTGGAATGGGGTCAAGGCCCTTTGGCTCTACAAATAAGATCCCCATCTAGTAGTCTCAACTGCTACAATAATTTGATCTACTGCAAAAGCTAATAGGCAGCTGCTGGACTCAAATTTCCGATCAGCTGAGTGACAGATGATTCAAATTAGATGGCTACAGTGGCGCTCTTCTCGGCCAATCAACACGAGCCCGGGGCAATTTTGACGCCGAACCCTAAGAGCGGTGTCAGCGAGAGAGGGGAGGGGTCTGTGTTTGAGGAGGGCGTACGTACGTACCAGCTGGGAGATGGCCTTGGGGAAGAGGTGGTGGTGGCGGCCGGAGGCGGCGGTGGGAGGCTTGGAGGAGCGGAATTGGAAGTGGGCCAGCGCCTTGCGGTCGGGGAGCGGCCGCAGGAGCAGCTCCTCCGTGAACTCCTCCGCCGCCGCGGCCGCAGCAGATGACGCCGCGGTGAGGGTGAGGAGGAGGAGGAGGAGCAGGAGAGAGAGGATCGACAGCCGCCGTGCGGGTGACGGCGGCGACATCAACGCCGGCGCGGGGCTGGCCGTCGTCGCTTTCCCGGCGTGGGGTCGCGGCGGCGCTGGGACCACTTGCCACTTTTCTTCGGTTCGTCAGAGAAGCATTCGCACTTGGGCTGTACTGGACACAGGGAGAGACTTGGGCTACAGCCCTGTTGTGGCCCAGCTTGGTACTTCTCAAATTTCTCAGCCCATAGTTTTTGCCTCGACTAGTGATTTTGATCTTATGTAAAAATAACACCCCTAAAAAAGTGAAAAAAAAATAGTGATTCCTGCTCCATTTTAAGTGTTTTATGTTTTGGTTTGTGTCTTGCTCAGCGAGGCTAGGCGACGGCGATTTCCCCACGTAGCCCATGTCCCCGTCGTGGGACTAGCGTTGTCCGAGGACGTGTGAAGATGTGTCTCCGCTGGATCGTGTGAGCCTAATTGCCACCAGCAAACACTTCCAAAAATGATAATCATGATAAGAAAAAAAACAATAACACCTGGAAGCTACTGCGTAAGATGATTACATCTCAATATCTCATCATTTATTTCAAATCATGATTTTTTAATTCGATTTCAAATCATGATTGTCATGACATACATCATTCCTCACAGTAATCCAAATCCAAATACATTGCCCATGGCCATGCCAAGGCGTCAGGGGAGCGCTGCGGCCGGGGGCTGGCAGCCACAGCCGACCGCGCACTGCGGTCTCGTCGGAAAGCAAGGCTCTCCCGCTACATGCGAACAACAGTAACACACATCTGGAGCTTGCTGCCATCCATCTGACCGCTTGTTCGACCTGTACCAAAGCAAAGAAAGATCGATTAGATCAGGCTGTCAGCAGGTGATCAAATAATTTATGAAGCACCCAAAAAGTTTCCGAGAATTTTCTCGGATTCACTTTGTAAGCAATTCACCGAAACTAGGCGGTGATCGAATGATTTTTGAAAACAGCTAAACTTCTACAAGAATTCAAACGATTACTTTCCGAAGTAGGTAGTACGACTTACACTCTGAAAGTATTGTGGTACATGCGAGGATGATCATCATAAGCATCACAGCCCAGTTTCCCTTCATCGTAAGCTTTTTGCCTTGCTCCGGTTCAAGAATATGTATGTGCCTTGCCGACTATCTTACAAGTAGATCTCTTCCAAATCGTTTGTGTGTGTCTAGAAAACATATACTGGAACCACGGTTCGTATATATATTCAAACCAGATGATTTATTTTTAGTAGTCAGTAAATGCGCGCCCAGCCTGCTGACCTGTCTCGTAACGTTTGCGTGCTATATTTGGATAGACATAATTGGGTTCAGGCTGGCAACTTAATAGTATCTGTTTATATACTATCACAATAGTGTTAAAAACGCTCTTCTCTGCTCCTAACGTCTCAGTTGGTAGCCTGGTACGTGGATTTATTCCCATCCGGTTTATTTCGCCCCACCTCCCACCACCCCGCACTACTGGTTTTTATTCCTTCCATTAAACGGAAGATCTTATTTCATGCTTGCTTTGGTAAGTGCTGATTCAATTCAATCACGTAAATAATAGACAATTAAGAATTTAGAAATCACACTGAGATCACCTTTCTAAAATAGAGAAATAAGATTTTTCTCGATAACCTTCCAAAACAAATCAGATATTCCCCATAAAATTTTATATCTACTATTAATTGACAATCACAAGTTTTCGAATATAATAAAAATAACATATTTTTTTCTTATGGGTGTACGCATCCGCGCACCCCTTAAGAGGGATGCCATGCGCGACACCATCGAGGACGCCGTGGCTAGGACGCCGTGGCCGGGCCTAACGCCTATGTGATGCTCGAAATCTCTACTCCTAATGTCTCAGTTGGTAGTCTAGTATGCGAGTTTATTTTCGTCTGGTTTTATTTTACCCCACCTCCCATCACCCCTGTACCACTGGTTTTTTATTCCTCCCATTAAAGGGGAGATCTTATTTCATGCTTGCTTTGACATGTGCTCATTCAATCACGTAAATAATAGGCAATTAAGAATTCAAAAATCACATTGATATCACCTACCTAAAATAGAGACATAAGATTTTTCTCAACAACCTTCCAAAACAAATCAGATATTCCCCATAAAATTTTATATCTACTACTCCCTTCATTTTTATTTACTCTGCATATTAAATTTGACTGAAGTCAAACTTTTTAAAGTTTGACCAAGTCTATAGAAAACAATATAAATATTTACCATAACAAAACTATATGATTTGAAAGTATACTCAATAATAAATCTACGGAAACACTAACGCCCACACGTGTGGGCGTTTGCATCTCGCCCACACGCGTGGATCCGCGTCCGTTTGTGGGTGCACGAATATTGGCATGTTTGTGGTGCCACGTAGGACTGGGCTGGTGTGTGGGCATTCATCCGGTCGCCCACACGTCTGTTTCACCACACGGAGGGGCCAGTGTGTGGGCGTTTAGCAGTTCGCCCACACGCCACTTTTTCACTCACGCACAAGGGCTGGTGTGTGGGCATTTGCCATCTCGCCCACACGCCCGTCTCCTCTCCCACACCCAAGCTGCCAGTTGCCATGCGTTTTGCAGTGTACATGGCAACTGCCCTAGTGTGCTTGTAAGCAGATGGCAACTCTCTCTTTTTTTTACCCGAACATGTCAGTTGCCATATGTTTTGCAGGGTACACGGCAACTGCCCTAGTGTGCTTGTAAGTAGATGGCAACTCTCTTTTTACCCGAACATGTTGTTTTGTCATGTCTCTTTGTAGCGCTACACGGCGACTGCCTAGTGTTAGTAGGTGGCAACTCCTAAGGTTTTCAAATCATGGCAACTATGGTAAACTAGACCATACATGGCTTCTGCTTAGTGTTAGTAGGTGGCAACCTCTAAAGTTTTCAAATCATGGCACCTATAGTAAACCAGACCATACATGGCAATAGTTGCAGTTGTCCAAAATGGCATCTGGCACTTGACCTGAGATGGCAACAGCAGTTGAGCAACCATGGCAACTGTAGTTGTCCGACATGGCAACTGTAGTTCAGCGACATGGCAACTGCAGGTAAACGGACACTGAAGAGGGTCCGAACCATGGCAACTGCGGGGACGCGTGGTGGCTGTCACGCTGGGTTGCGGGACCGTGAGGTAGGTGGCTGAGAGAGGTCGTGTGGGCGTTATGCATTTTTCCCACACGTAGGTGTGTGAGAGGGACCGCAAGGGAAAAAAAAGGTGTGTGGGCGCTAGTTGTTTTGCCCACACGTAGGCGTGTGGGCTGATCCTCTTAGACACCACACAAAACGTGTGGGCAGATCCCTTAACGCCCACACGTGTGGCAGTTATCTCGTCCTAAATCTAATGGTATTGATTTGTTATTGTATATGTTAATATTTTTGTTTACAAACTTTGTCAAAGTTTATAAAGTTTGACTTTGACCAAATCTAATACGTGGACTAAATAAAAACGGAGGGAGTATTAATTGACAGTCACAAGTTTCCTAATATAATAAAAATAACATATTTTTTTATGGGCGTACACATCTGCGCGTCCCTGCAAAGGGATGCCATGCGCGACACCATCGAGGACGCCGTGGCCGGGCCTAACGCCTGCGTGATGCTCGAAAAAGCCAGTGTGTGGGTTCGAGAATGGCGGTGGCCAAAGGCGGGTCATCGGACCAACACGTACAGACGTTCGTGGACGCGGTCATATTATACTTTTTGTTAGTCATACAGAGAGTGAGACATGCACTAGTAGAAAAACTACCTTACGTGAGATACATTAGAACCTGTTCGATTTTGGCCCGGTACTAATGGTACCATTAGTCTCGGTTCGAACGGCTATGCATTAGTCCCGGTTCGTGTTGAACCTTTAGCACCAATTCGTGCTACGAACCGGTACTAAAGGGGTGGTGGTAGGCTGGCGTCAGGCCGGGGCCCCACGAGCCCCTTTAGTGCCGGTTTGTGACACAAACCGGGACTATAGGATAGACCTTTAGTGTCGGTTTGTGACACAAACCGGGACTATAGGATAGACCTTTAGTCCCGGTTTGTGTCACAAACCGACACTAAAGGGGTCTTAACCTATAGTCCCGATTGGAGACACAAACCGGCACTATAGGGCAATTTTCGAACTCTAACCCCCCCTATCGCCTTTTCAGTTTTGGAAAAAAACAAAAGAAAATGATAAAATATTCAAAAATTAAAATTCTTCGAGATATAGTTATGTTACTACACCTACTAGTTAGGTAAATTTAAAAACATAAGTTTCGACATGTTTGCAAAAAAATATGATGAAAAAGTAAAGCGACTATATCTTTTGCATACGATGTCGAAAAAACCCGTATAATATATCAAAATGTTCAGCACGAAAATCCGCATCCGATTTTGATGGCCATAGGTCGTTTTGCAAATTTTTAGAATCCTCAAATTCTAAAAGGAAAAAAGATATGCTCAAATTTCAGTTTTTTTGAAATTTTGGTTAAATCTGGTCAAACTGTGGTCAAACTACTTATTCAAGAATTATTAGTGTTACTAATAGTTATTCAAGAATATTAGTGTTACTAAATAATTATTTCAGTTTTTTTGAATTTTGATCAAATATGGTCAAACTTTGGTCAAAGTATGGTCAAACTACTTATTCAAGAAATATTAGTGTTACTAAATAATTATTGTTTTTAGAATAATAGTTTCAAACTCAAACGGTGAAACGTATGACTTCATGCTCAAGTTAAACTCCCGAGGGTTAATAGGATTAACAGCTTACTATTGTCAACAAAACAACAAGTGCAAACTTGGAAACTAGGGAAATAGAACTCGAAAGTTAAGCGTGCTCGTGCCACGTGGTGGGCCTTTGGTCCCGGTTCGTGTTGAACCGGGACTAAAGGGGGGGGGCTCTTTAGTCTCCACCCTTTAGTGCTGGTTCTAGAACCGGCACTAAAGGGTCTTACGAACCGAGATTAAAGCCCCGTTTTCTACTAGTGATGCTACGTTCTCAAATCAAGTGCGTTCATTCAAATGTCAAGAAATTCGTTAAGGAAATATGTCCAACAATACTCGGTAGTCGTTGTCATTCGTCGCATCCATTCACGTGAAAATATTTTGAAAATTAAGCGTTGAATCAATTTGGAAATCTGACCATTGAGAAAATTAATTAACTCGCACTAAATCAATTTAGTATGCAACTAATTAAGTACTATTTAAATAGGAATATTTTTGCACTGCATCAATTTAAAAATCAAGTCATTAATGCAATTAATTAATTAGGTAGACAGTTAATTATGCCTATAGATAATTGGAGGTAGGGATTTTTTCAATTAGACAGATAATTAATTGATTCAGTTGGTAATTAATTAGTCATGCAGAGAATTAGGTAGGCTGTAAATTATTTGTATACTTAATTAATCATGCAAGTAGTTAATCGCACTGAATCATTTTGAATGCGCTCGTGGGCAACAATTTGACCAACAGGCTCTCAGCTAGGGATGTAAATGGTACGGATAATTTCCGTTCTGAATCCGCACCCGCATTCGTTTTTAAGGATATGGTATGCACTTTCACAAATCCGACGGATATGGATAATTGTTAACTGGATGTCCGACGAATATGGTAGCGGATATGGTATCGATAATATCCGACGGATGTAGATTATCCGGTAAGTTTTGCGGATTATCCGGTGTTATCAAATATGATTATCCGATAAATTTGGTCCAATCGACAAGCCCAGTGACCCAATTAGACCACTGGTTAGAATCACCACATATAAATATCATATGACCCTAAACCTAATAGCACCGTCGTACGACTGTACACATAAAATGTACGTACAAGCGCAACCAATAAACTTGAGAACACGTATTGTACAAGCTCACTTACATAGTATATAACATATTCTGTTATGAACCAGAGAACACTATGAACCTATGATGGCTAATGTCTTGCTTGGTGCTGCGTGTAAGTTATTAATTTCATTGATCAATAAAAATTGATTGGTTACTTATATATTGTTCTTCTTTGCATAGATCATGATAGATATTATGGACAAGATGTACATAGAGTTTTTTATCCGCTTTCGGTCCAAATCCGCTCTGCTTCCGCTCTGAATCCGTAGTCCGATATAATCTGTATTCGAATCCGCATCCGGTCATTATCCGATCCGCTCCGAATCCGACAAAGAAATATGGTAAAGGCATTATCCGATCCTATCTGATCCGTTTACATCCCTACTCTCAGGGACATGGCCGAACACCGCTTGCCAACATGGAAACGGCCACCATGCGCTCGGGACATGGGCGACCTAGCGTTCACCAAGATGAATGACGACCATATTGCTTTACAAGATGTCCACACGATGATGGTTGCCGAAACGTTCGCGGAGGAGGACAACACGACACAACATTGGTCACGTGGTTCATGCTTTAGTAGAAAGAAAGAGTGTTCCAAGAATAAGAAGTAAAAAAAGAACTAAAGCCACCAAGTGGTCCATGGTGTTGGAGAAGGAAAGAATATTCCAAAAAATAAAAGAAAAAAAGAAAGAAAGATTATTCTAGAAAATAACTAGTAACGGGAACTAAAACTGACGAGGAAGGAGGAAGAAGAAGATGAGGCATCGCTGACGAACGCGCTAATGTTGACGTGGTGCTGGTTGGCACCAACGAAACAGGTTGGCGAGGAGGCTAGAAGTAGAAGATGTAGGGAAGGACGAGGAAGAGAAGAACAACAAGTATCCCTTATAGCAATGAATGGTATGTGGGCTAGAGGTGGAGCTTATTGGTAACTAGGAATACGTTCAGGTTGCCACTCGCCTCCAACGTAATTGTGCATTTGCAAAGTTGAATGAACCTTTAAGAATGATTTGTATAGTTATTTGTTCTTTTGTGTCGATAGTATGTGTTAGTTTAACCCACTTTATTATATTGTAAATATGAAAGATTTCACCTATGTTGCAATGCACGGCGAAGGTGCGGTGGGCGTTATCTGGTTTTAAAAGAGGTGGCTCCAGCGAGAAATATAATGTCCCGCTATGGCGGGAAATAGAGAGGGAGGGGGGCGACAGAAAAGAAATGGTGCATGGTGGGGTGGGGTTTTATGTCGGACTCGGGTATTGAAGATAACATGGCGAATAGCCCATTGCAACGCACACGCATTCTGCTATTATATTATGGGACGGAGGGAGTACTTCACATTGCAGTGGATGACGTTTAAACCACTTCACAAATGGGTCAAATCATGGCCAGGCCCATCACTGCTTGTTTTGTTTGATACAGTATTATTTTTTCAAAACAGAAGCGAAAGAATTGCCTCGTCGATTAATTAAGAAGAAGAGAATTACCCAGTTAATTTATGAAAAATCAGGCTAAAACCGATACAATCAGACCATAATTGGACTACTTGAAGGAAATATGCCCTAGAGGCAATAATAAAGTTATTATTTATTTCCTTATATCATGATAAATTTTTATTATTCTTGCTAGAATTGTATTAACCGGAAACATAATACTTGTGTGAATACATGGACAAACAGAGTGTCACTAGTATGCCTCTACTTGACTAGCTCGTTGATCAAAGATGGTTATGTTTCCTAGCCATAGACATGAGTTGTCATTTGATTAACGGGATCACATCATTAGGAGAATGATGTGATTGACTTGACCCATTCCGTTAGCTTAGCACTCGATCGTTTAGTATGTTGCTATTGCTTTCTTCATGACTTATACATGTTCCTATGACTATGAGATTATGCAACTCCCGTTTACCGGAGGAACACTTTGTGTGCTACCAAACGTCACAACGTAACTGGGTGATTATAAAGGTGCTCTACAGGTGTCTCCGAAGGTACTTGTTGGGTTGGCGTATTTCGAGATTAGGATTTGTCACTCCGATTGTCGGAGAGGTATCTCTGGGCCCTCTCGGTAATGCACATCACTTAAGCCTTGCAAGCATTGCAACTAATGAGTTAGTTGTGGGATGATGTATTACGGAACGAGTAAAGAGACTTGCCGGTAACGAGATTGAACTAGGTATTGAGATACCGACGATCGAATCTCGGGCAAGTAACATACCGATGACAAAGGGAACAACGTATGTTGTTATGCGGTCTGACCGATAAAGATCTTCGTAGAATATGTGGGAGCCAATATGAGCATCCAGGTTCCGCTATTGGTTATTGACCGGAGACGTGTCTCGGTCATGTCTACATAGTTCTCGAACCCGTAGGGTCCGCACGCTTAACGTTTCGATGACAGTTATATTATGAGTTTATATGTTTTGATGTACCGAAGGTTGTTCGGAGTCCCGGATGTGATCACGGACATGACGAGGAGTCTCGAAAAGGTCGAGACATGAAGATTGATATGTTGGAAGCCTATATTTGGATATCGGAAGTGTTCCGGGTGAAATCGGGATTTTACCGGAGTACCGAGGGGTTACCAGAACCCCCCGGGGGCTTAATGGGCCATAGTGGGCCTTTGTGGAGAAGAGGAGAGGCGGCCAGGGCAGGGCCGCGCGCCCCTCCCCCCTAGTCCGAATAGGACAAGGAGAGGGGGCGGCGCCCCCCCTTTCCTTCCTCTCTCCCTCCTCTTTCCCCCTCCACTCCTAATCCAACTAGGAAAAGGGAGGGAGTCCTACTCCCGGTGGGAGTAGGACTCCACCTGGCGCGCCCCTCCTGGCCGGCCGCACCTCCCCCCTTGCTCCTTTATATACGGGGGCAGGGGGCACCCTAGAGACACAACAATTGATCGTTTGATCTTTTAGCCGTGTGCGGTGCCCCCCTCCACCATAGTCCACCTCGATAATACTGTAGCGGTGCTTAGGCGAAGCCCTGCGTCGGTAGAACATCATCATCGTCACCACGCCGTCGTGCTGACGAAACTCTCCCTCAACACTCGGCTGGATCGGAGTTCGAGGGACGTCATCGGGCTGAACGTGTGCTGAACTCGGAGGTGCCGTGCGTTCGGTACTTGATCGGTCGGATCGTGAAGACGTACGACTACATCAACCGCGTTGTGCTAACGCTTCCGCTTTCGGTCTACGAGGGTACGTGGACAACACTCTCCCCTCTCGTTGCTATGCATCACCATGATCTTGCGTGTGCGTAGGAATTTTTTTGAAATTACTACGTTCCCCAACAGTGGCATCCGAGCCAGGTTTTATGCGTTGATGTTATATGCACGAGTAGAACACAAGTGAGTTGTGGGCGATATAAGTCATACTGCTTACCAGCATGTCATACTTTGGTTCGGCGGTATTGTTGGATGAAGCGGCCCGGACCGACATTACGCGTACGCTTACGCGAGACTGGTTCTACCGACGTGCTTTGCACACAGGTGGCTGGCGGGTGTCAGTTTCTCCAACTTTAGTTGAACCGAGTGTGGCTACGCCCGGTCCTTGCGAAGGTTAAAACAGCACCAACTTGACAAACTATCGTTGTGGTTTTGATGCGTAGGTAAGAACGGTTCTTGCTAAGCCCGTAGCAGCCACGTAAAATTTGCAACAACAAAGTAGAGGACGTCTAACTTGTTTTTGCAGGGCATGTTGTGATGTGATATGGTCAAGACATGATGCTAAATTTTATTGTATGAGATGATCATGTTTTGTAACCGAGTTATCGGCAACTGGCAGGAGCCATATGGTTGTCGCTTTATTGTATGCAATGCAATCGCCCTGTAATGCTTTACTTTATCACTAAGCGGTAGCGATAGTCGTAGAAGCATAAGATTGGCGAGACGACAACGATGCTACGATGAAGATCAAGGTGTCGCGCCGGTGACGATGGTGATCATGACGGTGCTTCGGAGATGGAGATCACAAGCACAAGATGATGATGGCCATATCATATCACTTATATTGATTGCATGTGATGTTTATCTTTTATGCATCTTATCTTGCTTTGATTGACGGTAGCATTATAAGATGATCCCTCACTAAATTATCAAAGTATAAGTGTTCTCCCTGAGTATGCACCGTTGCGAAAGTTCTTCGTGCTGAGACACCACGTGATGATCGGGTGTGATAGGCTCTACGTTCAAATACAACGGGTGCAAAACAGTTGCACACGCGGAATACTCAGGTTAAGCTTGACGAGCCTAGCATATAACAGATATGGCCTCGGAACACGGAGACCGAAAGGTCGAGCGTGAATCATATAGTAGATATGATCAACATAGTGATGTTCACCGTTGAAACTACTCCATCTCACGTGATGATCGGACATGGTTTAGTTGATATGGATCACGTGATCACTTAGAGGATTAGAGGGATGTCTATCTAAGTGGGAGTTCTTAAGTAATATGATTAATTGAACTTAAATTTATCATGAACTTAGTACCTGATAGTATCTTGCTTGTCTATGTTGATTGTAGATAGATGGCCCGTGCTGTTGTTCCGTTGAATTTTAATGCGTTCCTTGAGAAAGCAAAGTTGAAAGATGATGGTAGCAATTACACGGACTGGGTCCGTAACTTGAGGATTATCCTCATTGCTGCACAGAAGAATTACGTCCTGGAAGCACCGCTAGGTGTACCACCTGCGCCAGCAACTGCAGACATTGTGAATGCCTGGCAGTCACGTGTTGATGACTACTCGATAGTTCAATGTGCCATGCTTTACGGCTTAGAACCGGGACTTCAACGACGTTTTGAACGTCATGGAGCATATGAGATGTTCCAGGAGTTGAAGTTAATATTTCAAAAGAATGCCCGGATTGAGAGATATGAAGTCTCCAATAAGTTCTACAGCTGCAAGATGGAGGAGAATAGTTCTGTCAGTGAGCATATACTCAAAATGTCTGGGTATAATAATCACATGATTCAACTGGGAGTTAATCTTCCGGATGATAGCGTCATTGACAGAATTCTCCAATCACTGCCACCAAGCTACAAGAGCTTCGTGATGAACTATAACATGCAAGGGATGGATAAGACGATTCCCGAGCTCTTCGCAATGCTAAAGGCTGCGGAGGTAGAAATCAAAAAGGAGCATCAAGTGTTGATGGTCAATAAGACCACCAGTTTCAAGAAAAAGGGCAAAGGGAAGAAGAAGGGGAACTTCAAGAAGAACAGCAAGCAAGTTGCTGTTCAGGAGAAGAAACCCAAGTCTGGACCTAAGCCTGAGACTGAGTGCTTCTACTGCAAGCAGACTGGTCACTGGAAGCGGAACTGCCCCAAGTATTTGGCGGATAAGAAGGATGGCAAGGTGAACAAAGGTATATGTGATATACATGTTATTGATGTGTACCTTACTAATGCTCGCAGTAGCACCTGGGTATTTGATACTGGTTCTGTTGCTAATATTTGCAACTCGAAACAGGGGCTACGGATTAAGCGAAGATTGGCTAAGGACGAGGTGACGATGCGCGTGGGAAATGGTTCCAAAGTCGATGTGATCGCGGTCGGCACGCTACCTCTACATCTACCTTCGGGATTAGTTTTAGACCTAAATAATTGTTATTTGGTGCCAGCGTTAAGCATGAACATTATATCTGGATCTTGTTTGATGCGAGACGGTTATTCATTTAAATCAGAGAATAATGGTTGTTCTATTTATATGAGTAATATCTTTTATGGTCATGCACCCTTGAAGAGTGGTCTATTTTTGTTGAATCTCGATAGTAGTGATACACATATTCATAATATTGAAGCCAAAAGATGCAGAGTTGATAATGATAGTGCAACTTATTTGTGGCACTGCCGTTTAGGTCATATCGGTGTAAAGCGCATGAAGAAACTCCATACTGATGGACTTTTGGAACCACTTGATTATGAATCACTTGGTACTTGCGAACCGTGCCTCATGGGCAAGATGACTAAAACGCCGTTCTCCGGAACTATGGAGAGAGCAACAGATTTGTTGGAAATCATACATACAGATGTATGTGGTCCGATGAATATTGAGGCTCGTGGCGGATATCGTTATTTTCTCACCTTCACAGATGATTTGAGCAGATATGGGTATATCTACTTAATGAAACATAAGTCTGAAACATTTGAAAAGTTCAAAGAATTTCAGAGTGAAGTTGAAAATCATCGTAACAAGAAAATAAAGTTTCTACGATCTGATCGTGGAGGAGAATATTTGAGTTATGAGTTTGGTCTTCATTTGAAACAATGCGGAATAGTTTCGCAACTCACGCCACCCGGAACACCACAGCGTAATGGTGTGTCCGAACGTCGTAATCGTACTCTACTAGATATGGTGCGATCTATGATGTCTCTTACTGATTTACCGCTATCGTTTTGGGGTTATGCTTTAGAGACGGCCGCATTCACGTTAAATAGGGCACCATCAAAATCCGTTGAGACGACGCCTTATGAACTGTGGTTTGGCAAGAAACCAAAGTTGTCGTTTCTTAAAGTTTGGGGCTGCGATGCTTATGTGAAAAAGCTTCAACCTGATAAGCTCGAACCCAAATCGGAGAAATGTGTCTTCATAGGATACCCAAAGGAGACTGTTGGGTACACCTTCTATCACAGATCCGAAGGCAAGACTTTTGTTGCTAAATTCGGAATCTTTCTGGAGAAGGAGTTTCTCTCGAAAGAAGTGAGTGGGAGGAAAGTAGAACTTGATGAGGTAACTGTACCTGCTCCCTTATTGGAAAGTAGTTCATCGCAGAAACCGGTTTCTGCGACACCTACACCAATTAGTGAGGAAGTTAATGATGATGATCATGAAACTTCAGATCAAGTTATTACTGAACCTCGTAGGTCAACCAGAGTAAGATCCGCACCAGAGTGGTACGGTAATCCTGTTCTGGAAGTTATGTTACTAGACCATGACGAACCTACGAACTATGAAGAAGCAATGGTGAGCCCAGATTCCGCGAAATGGCTTGAGGCCATGAAATCTGAGATGGGATCCATGTATGAGAACAAAGTGTGGACTTTGGTTGACTTGCCCGATGATCGGCAAGCAATTGAGAATAAATGGATCTTCAAGAAGAAGACTGACGCTGACGGTAATGTTACTGTCTATAAAGCTCGACTTGTTGCAAAAGGTTTTCGACAAGTTCAAGGGATTGACTACGATGAGACCTTCTCACCCGTAGCGATGCTTAAGTCTGTCCGAATCATGTTAGCAATTGCCGCATTTTATGATTATGAAATTTGGCAAATGGATGTCAAAACTGCATTCCTGAATGGATTTCTGGAAGAAGAGTTGTATATGATGCAACCGGAAGGTTTTGTCGATCCAAAGGGAGCTAACAAAGTGTGCAAGCTCCAGCGATCTATTTATGGACTGGTGCAAGCCTCTCGGAGTTGGAATAAACGCTTTGATAGTGTGATCAAAGCATTTGGTTTTGTACAGACTTTTGGAGAAGCCTGTATTTACAAGAAAGTGAGTGGGAGCTCTGTAGCATTTCTAATATTATATGTGGATGACATATTGCTGATTGGAAATGATATAGAATTTCTGAATAGCATAAAGGGATACTTGAATAAGAGTTTTTCAATGAAAGACCTCGGTGAAGCTGCGTATATATTGGGCATCAAGATCTATAGAGATAGATCAAGACGCTTAATTGGACTTTCACAAAGCACATACCTTGACAAAGTTTTGAAGAAGTTCAAAATGGATCAAGCAAAGAAAGGGTTCTTGCCTGTGTTACAAGGTGTGAAGTTGAGTAAGACTCAATGCCCGACCACTGCAGAAGATAGAGAGAAGATGAAAGATGTTCCCTATGCTTCAGCCATAGGCTCTATCATGTATGCAATGCTGTGTACCAGACCTGATGTGTGCCTTGCTATAAGTTTAGCAGGGAGGTACCAAAGTAATCCAGGAGTGGATCACTGGACAGCGGTCAAGAACATCCTGAAATACCTGAAAAGGACTAAGGATATGTTTCTCGTTTATGGAGGTGACAAAGAGCTCATCGTAAATGGTTACGTTGATGCAAGCTTTGACACTGATCCGGACGATTCTAAATCGCAAACCGGATACGTGTTTACATTGAACGGTGGAGCTGTCAGTTGGTGCAGTTCTAAACAAAGCGTCGTGGCGGGATCTACGTGTGAAGCGGAGTACATAGCTGCTTCGGAAGCAGCAAATGAAGGAGTCTGGATGAAGGAGTTCATATCCGATCTAGGTGTCATACCTAGTGCATCGGGTCCAATGAAAATCTTTTGTGACAATACTGGTGCAATTGCCTTGGCGAAGGAATCCAGATTTCACAAGAGAACCAAGCACATCAAGAGACGCTTCAATTCCATCCGGGATTTAGTCCAGGTGGGAGACATAGAAATTTGCAAGATACATACGGATCTGAATGTTGCAGACCCGTTGACTAAGCCTCTTCCACGAGCAAAACATGATCAGCACCAAGGCTCCATGGGTGTTAGAATCATTACTGTGTAATCTAGATTATTGACTCTAGTGCAAGTGGGAGACTGAAGGAAATATGCCCTAGAGGCAATAATAAAGTTATTATTTATTTCCTTATATCATGATAAATGTTTATTATTCATGCTAGAATTGTATTAACCGGAAACATAATACTTGTGTGAATACATAGACAAACAGAGTGTCACTAGTATGCCTCTACTTGACTAGCTCGTTGATCAAAGATGGTTATGTTTCCTAGCCATAGACATGAGTTGTCATTTGATTAACGGGATCACATCATTAGGAGAATGATGTGATTGACTTGACCCATTCCGTTAGCTTAGCACTCGATCGTTTAGTATGTTGCTATTGCTTTCTTCATGACTTATACATGTTCCTATGACTATGAGATTATGCAACTCCCGTTTACCGGAGGAACACTTTGTGTGCTACCAAACGTCACAACGTAACTGGGTGATTATAAAGGTGCTCTACAGGTGTCTCCGAAGGTACTTGTTGGGTTGGCGTATTTCGAGATTAGGATTTGTCACTCCGATTGTCGGAGAGGTATCTCTGGGCCCTCTCGGTAATGCACATCACTTAAGCCTTGCAAGCATTGCAACTAATGAGTTAGTTGTGGGATGATGTATTACGGAACGAGTAAAGAGACTTGCCGGTAACGAGATTGAACTAGGTATTGAGATACCGACGATCGAATCTCGGGCAAGTAACATACCGATGACAAAGGGAACAACGTATGTTGTTATGCGGTCTGACCGATAAAGATCTTCGTAGAATATGTGGGAGCCAATATGAGCATCCAGGTTCCGCTATTGGTTATTGACCGGAGACGTGTCTCGGTCATGTCTACATAGTTCTCGAACCCGTAGGGTCCGCACGCTTAACGTTTCGATGACAGTTATATTATGAGTTTATATGTTTTGATGTACCGAAGGTTGTTCGGAGTCCCGGATGTGATCACGGACATGACGAGGAGTCTCGAAATGGTCGAGACATGAAGATTGATATATTGGAAGCCTATATTTGGATATCGGAAGTGTTCCGGGTGAAATCGGGATTTTACCGGAGTACCGAGGGGTTACCGGAACCCCCCGGGGGCTTAATGGGCCATAGTGGGCCTTTGTGGAGAAGAGGAGAGGCGGCCAGGGCAGGGCCGCGCGCCCCTCCCCCCTAGTCCGAATAGGACAAGGAGAGGGGGGCGGCGCCCCCCCTTTCCTTCCTCCCTCCCTCCTCTTTCCCCCTCCACTCCTAATCCAACTAGGAAAAGGGAGGGAGTCCTACTCCCGGTGGGAGTAGGACTCCACCTGGCGCGCCCCTCCTGGCCGGCCGCACCTCCCCCCTTGCTCCTTTATATACGGGGGCAGGGGGCACCCTAGAGACACAACAATTGATCGTTTGATCTTTTAGCTGTGTGCGGTGCCCCCCCTCCACCATAGTCCACCTGGATAATACTGTAGCGGTGCTTAGGCGAAGCCCTGCATCGGTAGAACATCATCATCGTCACCACGCCGTCGTGCTGACGAAACTCTCCCTCAACACTCGGCTGGATCGGAGTTTGAGGGACGTCATCGGGCTGAACGTGTGCTGAACTCGAAGGTGCCGTGAGTTCGGTACTTGATCGGTCGGATCGTGAAGACGTACGACTACATCAACCGCGTTGTGCTAGCGCTTCTGCTTTCGGTCTACGAGGGTACGTGGACAACACTCTCGCCTCTCGTTGCTATGCATCACCATGATCCTGCGTGTGCGTAGGATTTTTTTTGAAATTACTATGTTCCCCAACACTACTCACCAATCATGAGACCCCACGAGCACACGTGCAACCCGCCATACCTTCCCAACACACAATAACTCCTGACGCTTGTACACCACAATTGAACCCGACAAGAACATCCCAACAAAAGATAGTAGACCACATCAAAATCACAATAACAACCCAAACCATGAGGACGAGCCGACCATGAGGATGAGCCGAGGGACCGAGAATCATCCATTAAGCAGTTGCGAGCGCCTTACCTATGACGCCACTCTTCTTGCCTTTGCATCTTAGTGACTTCTTCACTATAGCGGTCCGAGGGCAATCACTCGCCTTCTTGCATTTGCCCTTGAATGTCGTCCCCGTGCCCGACTTATTTCCCATTCGAAGCAGCAGCAGTATTGACGACGCTATCTAAAATGTGGTCGATGCTTGGTCATTTGCTTCATGAGAACTGTTTTTAGGGAATATATATGCATATATATCAGTAAGATATATCTTTTCACTGTTATTAGGTCTTGAAAACCGTAGCCTAACTTCTGAATTGTTTTGCGGTACTGCGTTGCTCATTCCTTACCTTTCCGGCTAGAGGGCTAAACGATGTTAAACGTACAATTAATATGGAATGAAGTTGTGGTTTCTGTACTACCAACAAGGTTAAATATAACATGTAAGCAAAATATATCAGCTGGAAAATGATGCGGAACTACTCCTCAAAACAAGTCGTAAGCAACAGTAGCAGAACTAAAAGGAGCTATGACAAGCAAGTGAAGCTTGAACTGCAAAAACGTCTTGTATTATGGTACAGAGGTAGTATACTGTAGCTACACTGAGGGCTAAAACATCACCACTTTTGCGTCCGATGTCGGAAGAAGCTTGGCCCATGATTCTCAGAAAAAAAGGTATATCTAACAGAAGGTATTGGCATACACATCCATACATGCAGAGGCTTATATATAACGCACGGCTCGCGCACATGCCCAGGCAAAGGGGAGCATTGCTTCATTACTTGATATATGCCATCAAAAGAACAGAAGAACAGCCAGTCTAAGTGAACTAGCCAAATATAGGTGCAGTGCAACAGCCATCCATGCATTAGAAACAAGCCCCGTTATGCAGATTATGCCCTGCAATTCAATTCAACAAGATGCCACTGCTGTTAGACGTAATTGAAACATCTACCTTTGAGACCTACAAGACAAAAGGTAACTATGCTGAAAAGGCGAGCATGCAGTTTGGTTCAAATGTCAGTCCAAAAATGAGCAAAACTACACTAACATGTTAAGCTCCAACCAAGGAATGTGGTTCAAGAACAGACACTTCACTGGGCACAAGCGTTGGCATGGCATATGGATGTGTAAATGTTAAGTCACAAGTATTGAGCATTTCGCCTATCAGTTTGCATGGTATGCAAGACAGCAGAAAAATAATGTAGCTTCAGTGAGTTTTGATTTATTAGTAGTACAACTCAGAAGTCATAATCCAACTGGTTTAAGTGGTGTCTTTCTCTCAGTCTCATAGATCAGGTAATTATGGAAAAGATCCGCTTCCCACGGCAGCAATATGTTTAGTTTATAGTCAACCTAATTATATGATATCCTTAAATAAACTCAAATCTTATATTATCGTTGCATCTACGTTACAATCATGAGAAGAAAAATACCCGATAGGGTTGTGTACCATGTCATGCTACCAGCACCTTTTAGCAAAACTGGCACTTCACACCATCTATTTAGGCATAACATGGGAGGCCACACCAAATTGATGCTTTCCTACCATATGGCATATGCAAAATACAAGCAAAGACCGGGAACAAGCTTACTCACCACTTCAAACAGTTGGTGGCGTCAAGGATGGTGGGAAACCAGCATACAGAGGGGCACCCCCAATCATGTACTTATTTGCACAGAACCACTCAAGCTGCAATGTCTGGAGATTCAGTGAAAAACAGTCGAAATCTGGCCTTTCCGGCAAGGGGGCCGAATGCAGGTTTTCTGGAATCCCTTGCAGGAGTAAGTATCCCCCAGCTACATCCATGATCGTATATCGGTAACCCAAAGGCAAGGAGATTATCACCACTGATTGCCACTTGTTTGCACCATCTCCATCTTTTTGCAACTTGGTATAGCGAAGGAAATACCTGTCATTATCAATTCGATTCATGAGAGTAAACATCCCAAGCCTTCCTTCCCCTGCCTCTACAAAAGCCATCATTGGGATCATTTGGCCGGGGACATGTTGACGTGGGAGGTCGACAGCAGAGAACTCCATCGTGCGCGTGTCAAGCATGAGCAACTTGTTCGACGGAGAAACAGCCCAACAGAAGCATTTGTGCACATAGTAGCGCTCTGAGGCCCATGTCAAGTGAGCGTCTGGAACCTGGTTGCCAGGACTTGTCACCAAAGCGATCCAGCCGTCAAAGGTAACAGCATGCCATTCGCCGGCACCCGACGAGAAGACGAAGAGGACCAGCTTGGTTGTGCACTGCGCCAGGCACATTACTCTGAATGAAGTAGGGTCTTCATCATCGCCAGGAGGAGCAAGGAAGGGCTCGAAGTTGACGATATCCGGCTGATGAACTAGCACCGCTAGTTCGTCGGAAATGGGAGGTAGCAGACGGTACCGCCGGTACAGGGGGTCGCAGACAGCGAACTCCCCGGCGAAGTCGCGGGGATCGTAATCGTCGGGAGCGTAGCTGCTTCCCTCGGGGACGCCGGAGAAGAGGGCGCGGCCGTCACGGAAGTGGCGGTGGCGCCAACGGTCGACGGAGGGGAGGAAGGAGCACCAGAAATCGACCTCCGCGGCGGCGAAGGCGCGGGCGGCGGCGGCGGAGGGATGGGGGTGCTGGGCCGGGCGGAAGGTGACGGAAATTATGCCGAGGAGAGGCGGCGGGTGGAGGGTGCGGAAGCGGCGGAGGAAGGAGTGGTCGGTGATGACGCGACGCAGGGTAGGACAGGCCGTCGAGGCGCGGGCGAGGTCGGCCGCCGTGGTTAGCCGGAGGAGGATTTCCTCGAGGAGCTCGTCCTGGAGCTCCGGCTGCTCCGACGGCGTGGCTTCCATGTCGCCCGGCGGCGCCATTGGGGTGGAGGGTGGAAATGCCGCAAGCGGATTTAGGGTTCTCGATGCATTTTTTTTTTCAGAGCTCCGACAAATGGGCCAGAGAGGGAAAAGCTCGTAGTGCCGGACGTGGGTACCGGGCCAGGCCCAGCAACATCACTGTATTAGTCCGCAAGGTAATGATCGATGTTTCTCAAAAAAATAAAAAAAATGATCGACGATATTGAAAAGGGGTCGGCAGCTAGCTATGATGCAATCATACATGAAATCAAGGAACATTCCCTGTCTTTTTATTCCTGTAGCTTCATCCATGAGCTTCTAAACTCTAATTTTGAAGCTCACAACCTTGCAAAGCATGCCCTAGTTCTAGGGCTTTGCCGCCATGTCTGATTTAGCCAGCTATACGATCCAATTCTAGTTGTAAACATTATTTTCTGGTTGAATAAAGCATTCCGAGTATGCCTTAACAAAAACTAGCAACACACTGCCTTAAAAAAAAACTAGCAACGCACTTCACTAAAAAAAGAGCAAAGCAAACGGCTCAATTATTATATTTTCTTTTCTCTTCCAGATATTTTAAAAACATCTTCGGGTTTCTCTACTCTTTTGGGCAAAACTTGCATGTTAAGAAAAGAAAAAAACTGACTTACAAAGTACAGGAAGAATGTTCATTTAGATCATATTTAGAAATGTTCATCATCTATTTAGAAGTAGTATTCATCTTATATTTTCAAAACATTTGTTGTGTATTAAAATATAATCATCGTGTATTTCAAGAAATATCTATCACGCATTAAAAAGTATTGATACTGTACTTAAAAAATGTTCACCATGTAAAAATTATTTATCATGTATTAAACAATGATTTCGTGTATTTGAAAATATTAATGTCATACAAAACGTGTTCACACATTTTTTAAATGTTCGCATATTTTATAAAAATATTTGTGTGTTTCTAAAATGTGTTCCCCTATTGTTGGGGATATGACTATCAGACATGACCCGCCAGGAGGGGCCGGGTCATCCTTATGATGATTTATCTCCATGAAGCCCAAGAGCGTAATGGCGGTTCATAGACAGACTGAGTAGAGGGCCCAAGCCCAAAGGCGGCTTAAGGCCCACGGTTATAAACCGCCATGTATGTATGACTTGTATTGTAAGCATATGAAATTGGTCTCCGAGCCGGACACGTATATGAGTCGGCCGGGACTCTGTAGGCCGCAGGGCGTCAACCCGTGTATATAAGGGGACGACCCGGCAGCGGTTTAGGGTAAGAAACAACAGATCGAGAGCCAGGCTAAGCGTATTCGCTCCCTGGTCATCGAAACCCTAGCAATACCACCTCAAACTGGATTAGGCCTTTACCTTCACCGCAAGGGGCCGAACCAGTATAAACTCCTCGTGTCCTTTATCCTGATTAACTCATTTAAGCTAATCTCGTTGCGATGGCTCCACGACTAAGTCCTCATACTAAGACATCTGACGTGAAAATTCCACGACAGTTGGCGCCCACCGTGGGGCTATCGCGCGATGGTTTCGGGTTCTTAGAGGGCAACTTCGAAGGGCTCAAGGGATACGCGGTGGGCCGGATGACCAAGAGTCGTTGCGGCAAGCTCTACATCTACGACGCAGGCTGGGGCCCCGAGGTCGGCTCAATTGAGTACGGGTGTCGGGTCCCCTTCGGCGGGTTCACGTCTTCATTGGCAAAATCAGTGAATCGGGCCCTGAGCCGGACATCTGCACTGACATCGTCGAGACGGCTCAGCGTGCGAGACCCGCCCAAGTTCAGCCCGTCATGAAACGTGCCTTCGTGGGAGTCATCCATGGAGCGGGATCTGAGGGTAGGTCGGTATCTAACGGTGAGACAATTGTCTATTCAGATGGCGAGTCATCCACCGGTGAGACTGAGTCATTGTACCAGTTGCAAGATGGCCGGCTCGGGGGTTATTCCGATGGCGACAGTATTCCGAACCCCCTTGAACCGCCGAATCAGGTTGCAATCTTCATGGCCGGTACACAGCACGTGCAACACTCATCAACTGCAGCAGAATTGATTTCCGGGTCAGCAGCGGCGACGGCTGCCGGGGCAGGAGGCCTTGTGCGCCCACCGGCCCAAGTTTTAACTGACTTGCTGGACAAACTGACAGCGTTGATAACAACAGTGGTTAACCCCGCGGATCAGGATCAACATAATGCGGCAGTCGCGAAATTGCGTGATGAGATAGCACAGGCCAAGGAGTAGCTGAACGCGGAAAACACCAGGATGGCTGAAGAGCGGGCCGCTTTGGATGCTCAGGCACAGCGGATTCAGGCGGAGTCTTACCGGCTCATGCTAGACCATAACGCTTCGAACGATGTCATGAGAAGGAGGCATCAGACTCGTCTGCCCCCGGTTTATGAAGCAAGAAATCTCTTTAACACCCCGGGAGCAGGAACTAGTAACCCGACAGTGGTAAACCGGGCCGAAGCACCTGGGACGGGAACGCCGGTTCAGCCACGCACGACGGACCCGCCCCGTTAGCACAATAACCCGCCTCAGCATGCGCCGACACCACCAGGTCATTACCCTAACCCTTTGGATAACATGATCGCTGCGGCGTCGCGATTGGCGGCTCTTCCAGTTGAAGGCGAGTCTCTAGTGGCGGTGGAAACCCGGAGAGCTCGAGAGCTATTGCAAACGGTGTTGGTTCAGTAGCAGGCTTATTCTTACAGTCGTGAAAGGATTCATTCCACCCCTCGCCCGAGCCGGAGTTACAGTAGGCATATCGAAGAGCCGGCTGTATCAAGCAGTGGACGGAACCATAACCCGCCCCGAGGACATAACCCGGCGGGCGGGGGTGCTGATGCTCAGAACATAGTGGATCAAGGTAGAGCACGCCAGGAGGCCGAGCTGGCGGCTCAATACGCGGCTCGTCAATTCTCTCCGGCTCGTCCGACGACTTCGATAGAACCGGGCATGACCTCCAGGAATTTGGGCGTGCCGTGTTTGGTACCAGCTCTGCGCAATGAGCGTCTACCCAAGGATTTCAAGGGTCCTCGCAAAGTGCCTAACTACACAGCCGACTTACCTCCGGAGGCATGGATCGAGAGTTATGAGATGGCCATGGAATTACTGGACGATAGTGAAGCTGCATGTGCCAAATATTTCCCCCTGATGTTGGAAGGAACGGCCCGTACTTGGTTGAAGGGGCTCCCCGCCAACTCCATTGGATCATGGGACGAGTTAAAAGCCCAGTTTATTCAGAATTTTAAAGATACATGCAAGCAGCCCATGTCAATTGTGGATTTAGCCTCATGTGTCCAAGAAGAAGGTGAGTCGAGGACTCATTGGGTGCGCCGGGTCTCGACCATCCTGCACTCGTCAAATCGCATCAAGGCCGACTCAGCGGTCTTAATGTTGGAGAGTAATTGCCGGTTCACGCCCCTAAAGCAAAAATTGGGGCGGCTCAAACGCCACTACAATGACATGGGGACGCTCATGGCAGCTCTGGTTAAGTATGCTGACTCTGATGGTACCAAGGACCCCGAGTCTGATGATGATAAGCTGGGAAAGGGAAGAAGAGCAGCAACGCAAAGGGGCAGCAGCATAACCCGGCGAGCCAAGGAGGCAACGGTAAGCGCAAGGCCGATAATAGCTTTGACTTTGTGGCTAACACCAATGCGCATAATAATGGTCCGCGTCGTAAGGGTAAATCGCCCCCGCAGAATGGAGGATCAGGCATCAACCTTGAGCAGTTGTTAAATCAGCCCTGCCCAAAGCATGGGACGCGAGAAAGGCCATCTACGCACCTCTGGAAGGATTGCTTCATTATGAAGGAGTTCAAGAATTCAAACTTTTATCAAGGCAGTCATGGACCGGGTGGTCGTTCGGGATCCAGCTTTCAGGGACCGGGTTACGGCGGTGGCGGCTCTAGCTCCGGGTTTCAAGGAAATCAAGGCAATCATGGCAATCAAGGCGGTTACAATCAACAGAATAACCAGGGGAATCAACAGCAGCAGCAGTTTGGTTATCAGAGCAACCCGAAGCAGTTGAATAGTGGGCAGTATCATGTTTTTAACACTAGCTTATGTAAGCGCGATCAGAAGCTTCGTAAGAGGGCAGTCAATGCCGTTGAGCCGGCGGTTCCCCGTTACTTGCGCTGGTCTGAGCAGCCCATTGTATGGAGCCGGGAAGATCACCCGCCCCGGGTTGACAATCCGGGTCATTTGGCTTTGGTAGTCGCACCTCAGGTCGGGGGATATAAGTTCACCAAGGTACTCATGGATGGAGGGAGCAACATCAATATCCTTTATTATGAAACCTTCCGCCGCATGGGGTTGACTGATAAAAACCTTAAGCCGTCAAATACCGTTTTTCAAGGCATGGTGCCTGGTAAGTCGGCTTACCCGGTTGGAAAGATAGCTCTGGAGGTTGCTTTTGGAGATGATCATGACTCTAGGTTGAAGACATTGACCTTTGAAGTGGTTAAAATCCACAGCCCATATCACGCTCTGTTTGGACGGCCGGCTTACGCTCAATTTATGGCACGACCTTGTTATGTGTATCTGCAACTCAAGATGCCGGACCACAAGGGAACCATCACGGTGCATGGAAGCCGGAAGATAGCCTTGGAGTGTGAGGAAGGGGACGCGGCCTATGCTGAGTCGGCTAGTGCAACAGAGGAGCTGAAATTTTATAAGGATAATGTTGACCCGGCGGACATGACGTCTCTAAAGAAGCCGACTACAGAGCAAGATCCTTCACTCAAATTTAAGTCGGCAGATGACACTAAGATGGTTGACTTCGTTCCTGGCGATTCATCGAAGCAGTTCAGTATCAGTGCCAACCTGGATCCGAAATAGGAAAGCGCGCTCATCGAGTTCATCCGTGAGAACCAGGACATCTTTGCATGGAAGCCTTCAGACATGCCGGGTGTACCGAGAGAACTCGCTGAGCACACTCTTAATATTGATCCAAAGTTTAAGCCGGTCAAACAGTTTCTTCGCCGATTCAATGAGGAGAGGCGGAAGGCCATTGGAGAGGAAGTGGCCTGGCTCTTGGCAGCTGGGTTTATCGTTGAAGTTTTCCATCCTGAATGGTTGGCTAACCCGGTGCTGGTACTCAAGAAGAACGGCACTTGGCGGATGTGTGTGGATTACACGGACTTGAACAAGGCTTGTCCGGCTGATCCGTTTGCTCTCCCTCGTATTGATCAAATCATTGATGCTACGACGGGTTGTGAGCGCTTGAGCTTTTTGGATGCTTATTCAGGTTATCATCAGATCAAGATGGCAGTTAAGGACCAGGAGAAGACAACTTTCATTACTCCGTTTGGAGCCTTCTGCTATGTGTCCATGCCTTTTGGGCTCAAGAGTGCCCAGGCGACCTTTGAGCCGGTTCATAAGCCGGCTGGGTGAGAAGGCTATTCCCCTCTATCAAATGATGAAGAAGACATATCATTTTGTTTGGAGTGACGCGGCTAACCAAACATTTGAGGATCTGAAGAAACAGTTGGTTGAGCCGCCCGTGCTCGCTGCCCCTGTTGATAACGAGCCTCTGTTGTTATACGTGGCTGCGAACAGCCGGGCCGTCAGTGTGGCCATAGTAGTAGAAAGGAAGGAGGCAGGCAAGGAATATCCGGTTCAACGGGCGGTTTATTATATCAGTGAGGTGCTCATTGAAGCCAAGTAGAGATACCCACATTGGCAGAAGCTTGTGTATGGAGTTTTCATGGCAAGCCGGAAACTTAAGAAATATTTTCAGGGTCATCCCATCACGGTGGTTAGTTCTGCTCCTTTGGGGGATATCATCCAAAACAGGGAAGCAACTGGCCGGGTTGCTAAGTGGGCAATTGAGCTTGGACCTCACGGGTTAAAATATGTGCCTCGTACGGCTATCAAGTCCCAAGCACTTGTGGATTTCATCAATGACTAGACAGAATTACAGGCACCGGAGGAAAAGCCAGATAACACATATTAGACTATTCACTTTGATGGGTCCAGGCAATTGGAGGGCTCGGGGGCTGGAGTTGTGCTAGCTTCCCCTCGAGGTGATAAATTTTGTTATGTTCTCCGTTTAAAGTTCCCTTGCACTAACAATACAGCTGAATATGAGGCCTTGCTCCATGGTCTTCGGATGGCTAAGGAGATGAACTTAAGCCGGGTAAGGTGTTTTGGCGACTCAGACTTGGTGGCTCAGCAAGTCTCTGGTACTTGGGATTCCAAGGATCCACTCATGGCGGCTTATCGACGAGAGGTGGATATTATTGCTGGTCACTTCAAAGGTTATCAGGTTGAGCATATCGATCGGCGCAAAAATGAAGCGGCGGACGCCTTAAGCCAGTTGGGTTCTCAACGTAAACCGGTGCTGCCCAATGTCTTTCTTGACGTTTTGCATAACCCGTCGGTGAAGTTACCTACAGAGGAGGATTTTGCTATTCCTGACCCGAAGGCATAGTTGGTGGGGGCCCTTCATGTTATCCCTGATTGGACAGTCCCATATTTGGCATATATGACCCGGGGCGAGTTACCTGAGGATGAAACTTTGGCCAGGCAGATAACCCGACGGTCCAAGTTAATGACTATTGTCAATGGGGAGTTACATCATTGCAGTGTCACAGGGGCGTTTCAGCGTTAAGTTTCTCCTGAAGAAGGCTGTGAGATTCTGTGTGAGATCCACGAAGGAGATTGTGGTCATCATGCCGGCTCTAAATCCCTGGTGGCCAAGGCTTTTCGTCACGGGTTTTATTGGCTGACGGCTCATGCTGATGCTGAG
The DNA here is from genome assembly GCF_018294505.1 of Triticum aestivum. NCBI lineage: Eukaryota > Viridiplantae > Streptophyta > Magnoliopsida > Poales > Poaceae > Triticum > Triticum aestivum. Next base: position 467,551,808 of record NC_057811.1, read on the forward strand.
GACTTGGTCAAAAGATGTGACGGTTGTCAGAAGTTTTCACGTCGAGCTCATGTTCTGGCTCAGGAGCTGAGGGTGATCCGAATCACTTGGCCGTTTGCAACATGGGGGCTTGACATGGTTGGACCTTTCAAGAGGTCCAAGGATAAGAAGACCCACCTCTTGGTGGCGGTTGATAAGTTCACTAAGTGGGTCGAGGCAGAGCCGGTCAGCAGGTGTGATGCATCCATGGTGGTTCAATTCATGAAGAAGGTGATCTTCCGCTTTGGTTTTCCACATAGCATTATAACAAATAATTGAACTAATCTCTCCAAGGGTGCTATGAAAGAATTTTGTCAACGTGAGCATATCCGGCTCAATATATCGTCAGTGGCTCACCCCCAATCTAATGGCCAAGAGGAGAGAGAGCCAATCAAGAGATCTTGAGAGGCATCAAACCCCGGCTTATGGTTCCTTTGCAGCGAACACCGAGTTGTTGGGTGGAGGAGTTACCTTCTGTGTTATGGAGCATTAATACAACCCCCAACAGGTCTACAGGTTATGCACCTTTTTTCATGGTCTACGAAGCAGAGGCGGTTCTCCCTATTGACATCCATCACGACTCGCCTCGTGTGGCGGCTTATGTTGAAGCGGACAATGAAGAAGCACGTCAAGAGGCACTGGACCTGTTAGATGAGAAACGGGACATAGCGGCGGCTCGTTCGGTGATTTACCAGCAAGATCTGTGTCGTTACCACAGCCGCTGGGTTAAAACCAGAACTTTTCAAGAAGGCGATCTAGTGCTCCGGCTCATCCAGAATCAGACTGATATGCACAAGTTATCCCCACCTTGGGAAGGACCTTTTCTGGTCAGCAAGAATCTGAACAACGGGTCATACTACCTTGTCGATATTCGAGAGCGCAAAGACTCACGTAAGTCGGAGGAGGAGACCTACCGGCCCTGGAATATTGCTCACCTTTGGCCTTATTACACTTGAGCCACCGACTCTTCTGATGTACATATTATGATAATGTATACATTATGATCAATATAATAAACCGGCATCCCTGCTAAAGCAGGGTCTCTGTCGTTTTTTCTTCAATGAGCTTTTGATTGCTTAGGGGCTTATGCTTTATAGAGAAAAGTTATGATTACCCTCTGATCCGGCTTATAGGCCACACAAAAAACAAAAACTTGGGGGCTTGTTACCCAGGTTACATGGACCAAAGAGAGTCTGTTGCAAAAGCACAACTCAAACATAGGTGCCCATTGAGCATAGCTCAGCAATATTACTTGGGGGCTCTTTTGTTCTAAAAGAACAATAGTCGCTATAACCCTTGTGATAGGCTTAAAAGCCAGGCTTGGAAGCCAGGTGTATTCACCTAAAACCCCGGGTTATCCTGCCTGTATGCCAGATGTTTCTCCATCAGGTAATCCTGATTGACCCGGCGAACTCTTAACAGTCAATCTTTTCAACAAGACCCTGAACTGGTTAAGGTTAAAACGCCGGTCTGTCATGAGAGGGCACGGCTTACGGATAGCAAGGAGAAGCTCAGGCTGATAAAGCCGCCTTCCTTGAAACTTGGATAAATCGGCCTGTGATGCACGGTGCTGCTCTAACCCCGCGTACTCCTGATAAGTCTATCTTTAAATAAGAACTGAACTTATCTGGGTTAAAATGTCGAGTGGGTAAATGAGGGCCGGCTCGCAGAAAGCGCGTACCTTCCAGTGGCTAATGCTAGTTTCATTGAAGAAGAAAATTTTGGCTTGGCGGCCTATGAAAGCCTCGATTTTTTCTGTTGATTTGTTTTGAAAGTCTTTTTGCGTTTTCTCTTATGACATCGTCATACATGGTTGAAAAACAGTAAGGCTTATAATGCCTTATGAATCATATATCACAATTTGTCGGTGTTTATTAACCCGGCCTGGCTTTTGGCTATAAGTCGCCAGCATGACATAAAATAGTATCCGGTGTTGATCGACCCGGCCTGGCTATATTCATAAGCCGGGAACATATGATGATTACCAATGATCAAGTTTTGGGTTATCGTCCATATTCTACTGGTTTGGTAAACAAACAGTGTGATCAAATATCACAGGTATGACATATTTTGTTATAATTAAGCCAATCCTGATTATACGAGTGTTTTATGTATTGGGCATTATGAACCGTCCTGCGGTAAACCGTGGGACACTTGTGATCTGTTTTTGCATACAGGAACAGATTCAAAAGTTGCTATTATAAACGTCAGTGGCAGATATTCAATTGGCAGTCTTCTGCAACGCATAACGTGCACGATGGCACGGCAGATTCAAAGTTTCACTATCCTATTACAAAGCCTCCATGGGTTAAATAAGACCAAAGTGTTTTTCAAAAGCTCAACTATTTAGAGCCACCTGGCGGTTCAATCTGCTTGGCCTATTTGTTCGGAGTCTTCCGCGTCATCCTTTGCCAGCTCTTCGTCTTTTTCCGCTGGCTGAAAAGTTGGTGATGACCAATCGATACCAGATAAAGCTTCAAATTCAGCTTCATCATCTATAAGCACAGACGGATCGACTTCGGGAGCAAAGGTGTGCTTACGGGTTGGCGGGATTAAGTCCATCACTTTGTAAGCCGGAGTTGGCATCTTCTTATGCTCCCGGTCATAAGCCGGATGGTACTTGGAGAGATCCGAGTCTTTGGCAATCATTGTGGCCACTGGACGAATTTCTTTTACACAGGCTGCGAAGTCTTTCTGATTGAAAGGTGTACCATCTTCTTTTAGACTTGGGTAACCAGTAGCTACCTCAGACGGGTCAAGCTCTGGTACCCATGCCTTGGCCCGACTCAAAGCTGTTACGGCACCGACTCTTGCAGATGATCGCTTTATTTCATCGAATCTAACAGGCAGCACAGAGAGTTTCTTCAAAACATCTATCAGCATAGTTGGTGCTTGACTTGTTGGTGCAATGGCGGCTAGTGCACGTTGAGTCCCGGTGTACAGCTGCTCAACAAGTGTATAGACAGCTTTAAGCTTCACCAGCATGTCTTGATTGAGATTGCTGCTCCTGGGACCTGAATGTATTGCAGAATGATTAAAATGGCGGGTTATATCACTACAAAAAAATACACTTCCGTGATGATATGTGTTTGTCACAGTAGGTCGCATTTTTTGTCATGCATGTACATCCATGACAATTTTATGACAGAATCAAGATAGTCATACATGTGCTGTCGTAGAAGTGTTCCATGACATTACCAAAATTATCATCACGGAAGTGTCCACTTCCATGACGATAAATCGCGCGTCACAGAAGTGCTTCCGTCAAGGGTGATCGACACGTGGCATCCACCGTAACGGAACGTCGTTAAGCTATCGGGTCCGGTTTTGGATCCGATAACATGCTAACAGCCTCGACCAATGGGGATTTTCCACGTGTAAAATCATCATTGGCTGGAGGAAACACGTGTCGGCTCACCGTTGGGACAGATTGTTGGGTAACGTAGCAATAATTCAAAATTTTCCTACGTGTCACCAAGATCAATCTAGGAGATGCTAACAACGAGAGAGAGAGGGAGTGCATCTTCATACCCTTGAAGATCTCTAAGCGGAAGCGTTACAAAGAACACGGTTGATGGAGTCGTACTCGCGGCGATTCAAATCGCGGAAGATCCGATCTAGCGCCAAACGGATGGCGCCTCCGCGTTCAACACACGTACAGCCCGGCGACGTCTCCTCCTTCTTGATCCAGCAAGGGGAGAGGAGAAGTTGAGGGAGAACTCCAGCAGCACGACGGCATGGTGGCAATGGAGCTCGTGGTTCTCCGGCAGAGCTTCGCTAAGCACTACGGAGGAGGAGTTGGAGGAGGAGAGGGCTGCGCCAGGGAAGGGGGTGCTGCTGCCCTCTCTCTCCCTCACTATATATAGGGGGAAGGGGGTGGAGGAGGCGCCCTAGGGTTCCCTAGGGGAGGGGCGGCGGCCACAGGGGAAACCCTAGATGGGTTTGGGCGCCCCCACCCCTAGGAAACTTGCCCCCCCAAGTCGGGAGGGGCGGCTGCCCTAGGGGAGGCGCCCCCACCTCTCCAGGTTACGTGAGAGGGGTTGGGAGGGGCGCACAACCCCTTAGTGGGCTGGTGTGCCCCCTCCCCTTGGCCCATAAGGCCCCCCAACGCTTGCCGGGGCCTCCAAAACACCTTTCGGTCACGCTGGTCGTCACCCGGTACTCCCAGAACAATTCCGGACTCCAATACCCTTCGTACAATATATCGATCTTCACCTCCGGACCACTCCGGAGTTCCTCGTCACATCCGGGATCTCATCCGGGACTCCGAACAACCTTCGAACCACATACTATTTCCCATAACAACTCTAGGGTCACCGAACCTTAAGTGTGTAGACCCTACGGGTTCGGGAACCATGCAGACATGACCGAGACACCTCTCCGACCAATAACCAATAGCGGGATCTAGATACCCATATTGGCTCCCACATGTTCCACGATGATCTCATCGGATGAACCACAATGTCGGGGATTCAATCAATCCCGTATACAATTCCCTTTGTCTATCGGTATGTTACTTGCCCAAGATTCGATCGTCGGTATCCCTATACCTTGTTCAATCTCGTTACCAGCAAGTCTCTTTACTCGTTCGGTAATGCATGATCCCGTGACTAACTCCTTAGTCACACTAAGCTCATTATGATGATGCATTACCGAGTGGGCCCAGAGATACCTCTCCGTCATACAGAGTGACAAATCCCGGTCTCGATTCGTGCCAACCCAATAGACACTTTCGGAGATACCTGTAGTGCACCTTTATAGCCACCCAGTTACGTTGTGACGTTTGGTACACCCAAAGCATTCCTACGGTATCCGGGAGTTGCACAATCTCATGGTCTAAGGAAATGATACTTGACATTAGAAAAGCTCTTAGCAAACGAACTACACGATCTTGTGCTATGCTTAGGATTGGGTCTTGTCCATCACATCATTCTCCTAATGATGTGATCCCGTTATCAATGACATCCAATGTCCATGGTCAGGAAACCATAACCATCTATTGTTCAACGAGCTAGTCAACTAGAGGCTCACTAGGGACATGTTGTGGTCTATGTATTCACACATGTATTACGGTTTCCAGTTAATACAATTATAGCATGAACAATAGACAATTATCATGAACAAGGAAATACAATAATAACCATTTTATTATTGCCTCTAGGGCATATTTCCAATCAGTCTCCCACTTGCACTAGAGTCAATAATCTAGTTCACATCACTATGTGATTGTAATGAATCCAACACCCATGGGGTTTGTTCATATCTCGCTTGTGAGAGAGGTTATTAGTCAACGGGTTTGAACCTTTCAGATCCATGTGTTCTTTACAAATCTCTATGTCATCTTGTAGATGTAGCTACCACGCGCTACTTGGAGCTATTCCAAATAACTGCTCTACTATACGAATCCAGTTTACTACTCAGAGTCATCCGGATTAGTGTCAAAGTTTGCATCGACGTAACCCTTTACGACGAACTCTTTTACCACCTCCATAATCGAGAAAATTCCTTAGTCCACTAGTTACTAAGGATAAGTTCAACCGCTGTCATGTGATCCATTCCTGGATCACTCTTGTACCCCTTGACTAACTCATGGCAAGGCACACTTCAAGTGCGGTACACAGCATAGCATACTATAGAGCCTACGTCTAAAGCGTAGGGGACGACCTTCGTCCTTTCTCTCTCTTCTGCCGTGGTCAGGTCTTGAGTCTTACTGAATACTCACACCTTGTAACACAGCCAAGAACTCCTTCTTTGCTGATCTATTTTGAACTCCTTCAAAATCTTGTCACGGTATGTATTCATTTGAAAGTACTATTAAGCATTTTTGATCTATCCTTATAGATCTTGATGCTCAATGTTCAAGTAGCTTAATCCAGGTTTTCCATTGAAAAACACTTTTCAAATAACCATGTATGCTTTCCAGAAATTCTACATCATTTCTGATCAACAATATGTTAACAACATATACTCATCAAAAATTCTATAGTGCTCCCACTCACTTCTTTTGAAATACAAGTTTCTCATAAACTTTGTATAAACCCAAAATCTTTGATCATCTCATCAAAGCGTACATTCCAGCTCTGAGATGCTTACTCCAGTCCTTAGAAGGATTTGCTGGAGCTTTGCATACTTGTTAGCATATTTCAGGATTGACAAAACCTTCTGGTTGTATCACATACAACCTTTCCTCAAGAAAATCGTCGAGGAAACAATGTTTTTGACATCCTATCTGCAAGATTTCATAAATAATGCAGTAACTGCTAATATAATTCCAACAGACTCTTAGCATCGCTACGAGTGAGAAAGTCTCATCGTAGTCAACTCCTTGAACTTGTCGGAAAACATCTTAACGACAAGTCGAGCTTTCTTAATGGTGACACTTACCATCATTGTCCGTCTTCCTTTTAAAATCCTTCTGCACCCAACAGCCTTACGACCATCAAGTAGTTCTTCCAAAGTCTATACTTTGTTTTTATACATGGATCCTCTCTCGAATTTTATGGCCTCGAGCCATTCGTCGGAATCCGGGCCCACCATCGCTTCTCCATAGCTCGTAGGTTCATTGTTGTCTAGCAACATGACTTCCAAGACAGGATTACGTACCACTCTGAAGTAGTACGCATCCTTGTCGACCTAGGAGGTTTGGTAGTGACTTGATCCAAAGTTTCATGATCACTATCATAAGCTTCCACTTCAATTGGTGTAGGTGCCACAGGAACAACTTCCTGTGCCCTGCTACACACTAGTTGAAGTAACGGTTCAATAACCTCATCAAGTCTCCACCATCCTCCCACTCAATTCTTTCGAGAGAAACTTTTCCTCGAGAAAGGACCCGTTTCTAGAAACAATCACTTTTGTTTCCGGATCTGAAATAGGAGGAATACCCAACTGTTTTGGGTATTCTATGAAGATGCATTTATCCGCTTTGGGTTTGAGCTTATTAGCCTGAAACTTTTTCACATAAGCGTCGCAGCCCCAAACTTTTAAGAAACGACAGCTTAGGTTTCTCTAAACCATAGTTCATATGGTGTCGTCTCAACGGAATTGCGTGGTGCCCTATTTAAAGTGAATGCGGTTGTCTCTAATGCCTAACCCATAAACGATAGTGGTAATTCGATGAGAGACATCATGGTATGCACCATATCCAATAGGGTGCAGTTATGATGTTCGGACACACCATCACACTATGGTGTTCCAGGCGGTATTAGTTGTGAAACAATTTCCACAATGTCTTAATTGTGTGCCAAACTCGTAACTCAGATATTCATCTCTATGATCATATCATAGACATTTTATCCTCTTGTCACGACGATCTTTAACTTCACTCTGAAATTACTTAAACCTTTCAATAATTCAGACTTGTGTTTCATCAAGTAAATATACTTAGCATCTACTCAAATCATCTGTGAAGTAAGAACATAACGATATCCACTGCGTGCCTCAGCACTCATTGGACTGCACACATCAAAATGTATTACTTCCAACAAGTTGCTTTCTTGTTCCATCTTACTGAAAACGAGGCCTTTCAGTCATCTTGCCCATGTGGTATGATTTGCATGTCTCAAGTGATTCAAAATCAAGTGAGTCCAAACGATCCATCTGTATGGAGTTTCTTCATGCATATATACCAATAGACATGGTTCGCATGTCTCAATCTTTTCAAAAACGAGTGAGTCCAAAGATCCATCAACATGGAGCTTCTTCATGTGTTTTATACCAATATGACTCAAATGGCAGTGCCACAAGTATGTGGTACTATCATTACTATCTTATATCTTTTGGCATGAACATGTGTATCACTATCGAGATTCAATAAACCATTCATTTTAGGTGCAAGACCATTGAAGGTATTATTCAAATAAACAGAGTAAACTTTATTCTCCTTAAATGAATAACCGTATTGCGAGAAACATAATCCAATCATGTCTATGCTCAACGCAAACACCAAATAACAATTATTTAGGTTTAACACCAATCCCGATGGTAGAGGGAGCGTGCGATGTTTGATCACATCAACCTTGGAAACACTTCCAACACATATCGTCATCTCACCTTTATTTCGAGTTACTAACACTTAGCAACCGAACCAGTATTTATTACCCTGGTGCTACTAGGAGTACTAGTAAAGCACACAGTAATATAACGTATATTCAAAATACTTCTGTCGACCTTGCCAGCCTTCTCATCTACCAAGTATCTAGGGTAGTTCTGCTTCAGTGACCGTTCCCCTCATTACAGAAGCACTTAGTCTCGGGTTTGGGTTCAACCTTGGGTTTCTTCACTAGAGCAGCGACTGATTTGCCGTTGCATGAAGTATCCCTTCTTTCCCTTGCCCTTCTTTCACTAGTGGTTTTACTAACCATCAACAATTGATGCTCCTACTTGATTTCTACTTTCGCGGTGTCGAACATCGCGAATTGTTCAAGGATCATCATGTCTATCCCTGATATGTTATAGTTCATCACGAAGCTCTAATAGCTTGGTGGCAGTGACTTTGGAGAACCATCACTATCTCCATCTGGAAGATTAACTCCCACTCGATTCAAGCGATTGTAGTACTCATACAATCTGAGTACATGCTCAATGATTGAGCTTTTCTCCTTAGTTTGCAGGCTTAAGAAACTTGTCAGAGGTCTCATACCTCTTGACGTGGGCACTAGCCTGAAATCCCAATTTCAGTCCTTGGAACATCTCATATGTTCTGCGATGTTTCAAAAACGTCTTTGGCGCCTCAATTCTAAACCATTTAGCATTACGCACTGAACTATCATGTAGTCATCAAAACGTGTATGTCAGATGTTCGCAACATCCACAACCGATGCTCGAGGTTCAGCACACTGAGTGGTGCATTAAGGACATAATCTTTCTGCGCAGCAATGAGGACAATCCTCAGTTTACGGACCCAGTCCGCATAATTGCTACTGTCAACTCTCAACTAAATTTTCTCTAGGAACATATCTAAAACAGAACCAAAGCGTGAGCTACGACATAATTTGCAAAGACCTTTTGACTATGTTCATGATAATTAAGTTCATCTGGTTATTTAATGAACTCCCACTTAGATAGATATCCCTCTAGTCATCTAAGTGATACATGATCCGAGTCAACTAGGCCGTATCCGATCATCACGTGAGACGGACTAGTCATCATCGGTGAACATCTTCATGTTGATCGTATCTACTATACGACTCATGTTCAACCTTTCGGTCTCTTGTGTTCCGAGGCCATGTCTGTACATGCTAGGCTCGTCAAGTCAACCTAAGTGTTTCGCACGTGTAAATCTGGCTTACACCCGTTGTATGCGAACGTTAGAATCTATCACACCCGATCATCATGTGGTGCTTCGAAACAACGAACCTTCGCAACGGTGCACAGTAAGGGGGAACACTTTCTTGAAATTTTAGCGAGGGATCATCTTATTTATGCTACCGTCGTTCTAAGCAAATAAGATGTAAACATGACAAACATCACATGCAAATCATAAAGTGACATGATATGGCCAATATCATCTTGCGCCTTTTGATCTCCATCTTCGAGGCGCGGCATGATCACCTTCGTCACCGGCATGACACCATGATCTCCATCATCGTGTCTTCATGAAGTTGTCTCGCCAACTATTACTTCTACTACTATGGCTAACAGTTAGCAATAAAGTAAAGTAATTACATGCGCTTTCAATGACACGCAGGTCATACAATAAATTAAGACAACTCCTATGGCTCCTGCCGGTTGTCATACTCATCGACATGCAAGTCGTGATTCCTATTACAAGAACATGATCAATCTCATACATCACATATATATAATTCATCACATCCTTTGGCCATATCACATCACATAGCATACCCTCCAAAAACAAGTTAGACGTCCTCTAATTGTTGTTGCATGTTTTACGTGGCTGTTATGGGTTTCTAGGAAGAACGTTTCTTACCTACGCAAAAGCCACAACGGTTATATGCCAATTACTATTTACCCTTCATAAGGACCCTCTTCATCGAATCCGATCCACTAAAGTGGGAGAGATAGACACCCGCTAGCCACCTTATGCATCAAGTGCATGTCAGTCGGTGGAACCTGTCTCACGTAAGAGTACGTGTAAGGTCGGTCCGGGCCGCTTCATCCCACAATGCCGCTGAATCAAGATAAGACTAGTAACGGTAAGCAAATTGAACAAATCATCGCCCACAACTACTTTGTGGTCTACTCGTGCGTAGAACCTACGGATAGACCTAGCTCATGATGCCACTGTTGGGTAACGTAGCAATAATTCAAAATTTTCCTACGTGTCACCAAGATCAATCTAGGAGATGCTAGCAACGAGAGAGAGGGAGTGCATCTTCATACCCTTGAAGATCGCTAAGCGGAAGCGTTACAAAGAACGCGGTTGATGGAGTCGTACTCGCGGCGATTCAAATCACGGAAGATCCGATCTAGCGCCGAACGGACGGCGCCTCCGTGTTCAACACACGTACAGCCCGGTGATGTCTCCTCCTTCTTGATCCAGCAAGGGGAGAGGAGAAGTTGAGGGAGAACTCCAGCAGCACGACGGCATGGTGGCGATGGAGCTCGTGGTTCTCCGGCAGAGCTTCGCTAAGCACTACGGAGGAGGAGTTGGAGGAGGAGAGGGCTGCGCCAGGGAAGGGGGTGCTTCTGCCCTCTCTCTCCCTCACTATATATAGGGGGAAGGGGGTTGGAGGAGGCTCCCTAGGGTTCCCTAGGGGAGGGGCGGCGGCCACAGGGGAAACCCTAGATGGGTTTGGGCGCCCCCACCCCTAGGAAACTTGCCCCCCCAAGTCGGGAGGGGCGGCTGCCCTAGGGGAGGCGCCCCCACCTCTCCAGGTTATGTGAGAGGGGTTGGGAGGGTCGCATAGCCCCTTAGTGGGCTGGTGGGCGCCATCCCCTTGGCCCATAAGGCCCCCCAACGCTTGCCGGGGCCTCCGAAACACCTTTCGGTCACGCTGGTCGTCACCCGGTACTCCCAGAACAATTCCGTACTCCAATACCCTTCGTCCAATATATCGATCTTCACCTCCGGACCACTCCGGAGTTCCTCATCACGTCCGGGATCTCATCCGAGACTCCGAACAACCTTCGGTAACCACATACTATTTCCCATAACAACTCTAGCGTCACCGAACCTTAAGTGTGTAGACCCTACGGGTTCGGGAACCATGCAGACATGACGGAGACACCTCTCCGGCCAATAACCAATAGCGGGATCTGGATACCCATATTGGCTCCCACATGTTCCACAATGATCTCATCGGATGAACCACAATGTCAGGGATTCAATCAATCCCGTATACAATTCCCTTTGTCTATCGGTATGTTACTTGCCCGAGATTCGATCGTCGGTATCCCTATACCTTGTTCAATCTCGTTACCGGCAAGTCTCTTTACTCGTTCGGTAACGCATGATCCCGTGACTAACTCCTTAGTCACACTAAGCTTATTATGATGATGCATTACCGAGTGGGCCCAGAGATACCTCTCCGTCATACGGAGTGACAAATCCCAGTCTCGATTCGTGCCAACCCAACAGACACTTTCGGAGATACCTGTAGTGCACCTTTATAGCCACCCAGTTACGTTGTGACGTTTGGTACACCCAAAGCATTCCTACGGTATCCGGGAGTTGCACAATCTCATGGTCTAAGGAAACGATACTTGACATTAGAAAAGCTCTAGCAAAATGAACTACACGATCTTGTGCTATGCTTAGGATTGGGTCTTGTCCATCACATCATTCTCCTAATGATGTGATCCTGTTATCAATGACATCCAATGTCCATGGTCAGGAAACCATAACCATCTATTGATCAACGAGCTAGTCAACTAGAGGCTCACTAGGGACATGTTGTGGTCTATGTATTCACACATGTATTACGGTTTCCAGTTAATACAATTATAGCATGAACAATAGAAAATTATCATGAACAAGGAAATACAATAATAACCATTTTATCATTGCCTCTAGGGCATATTTCCATCACAGATGTCATCCACTCATTGGACCCAAAGCGCCTATGATACGTCAACACGTGGCACAACCCAACAGAGGCCCATTCCTGTGAAAAGGCCGGCCCGTTTGACTTGGTCAAAAGGTGGCGGGCCGGCCCACGGAAAGCATGTTAACGGCATGTTCGCATATAGCCCATTTACAGCCCGCTAACCCAGGGACCGTTACGACCTATCCGAATTAGGCCCAGTAGCGTCATCTAGGCCGTCCAATATGATTCCAGCCCATTTTAAGTTCCGGCCCAAGTATGGCCCATGACGTCTTTCGGCCCATATGAGGCCCTTTGTAACTCTTGGCCCATTAACGGCCCGTGGTGAAACTGGCCCGTAATGAACAATGTATCACTTTATACCCATTAACGGTCCATTAATCCAATGGGCCATTTGTAGCCCATGTTATCTTTCGGCCTTCTCAGGGCCCATTTATTCTTGGGCTCATTTCCAGCATTCGGTTACTTACGGCCCGTTACTGCCATTTTCTGCTTGTGGGACAAATTCAGCCCGTGGTTACAGTTGGCCCGTTAATACGTTGGGCCGTTTTCATAGCGTCATCAAATACGGCCTATTAACAACGGCCCGTTATGGTCGGCCCATGAACGGATGACTCCAACTCTAGCCCGTTTACGGCCATAATGCAGTCTGTTTTTGGCCCATGTTTGGCCAATCGATCGAACGGCCCGTATAAGGCCCATTGTTCCTACGGCCCGTAGAAGGCCCATTGTTTCTACGGACCGTAGAAGGCCCATTGTTTCTACGGCCCGTAGGAGGCCCAGTGTCACTACAGTAAATATGTAGCCCATGGCCTGTTAAAGGCGGGAAACTACTATAGGTTTAGACCTGCTAATGGCCCAAGATGATTATAGGCCCATGTTTTGGCCCATATGAGTAACGGGCCGGCCTGAAGACCGACAACACTGAGATCCACTGAACCTTCCGGCCTAAATTACAGCATACCGACCAAAGAATAAACCTAGACTATACAATAAAGAAATTACGGCATATTACATCCACTGGGAATCAAAGTTCGCTACCGGTGATAATAAAGCGCAACATGACTGCGGATTACATACACTGGGCATCAAAGGTCGTCACGAGTGCATATAAATGCGCCGACAAAAGAATATACAAAACTTAGAGCACTTCAGAAGGCACTAGACCTGGCAAGGTCGGGCCCCGCAAGCAGCCAAACAAGCTGATGAGACCTCAGTTGTGTCAATGATAGATGCTTCATCCCTATCTGTATGGCACCATAGTGCGCAAGGCAGTCCCCTGACATCTTCATTATATCTTTGACTTCAAGTTGGAGCTGAGCTGAAGCAAGCCTTTCCGCTTTAAGTTGAGACTGAAGAAGTCAAACTGATTGAGGCAGCGACTGCACAGAGGTTGTATCACACCTGCTGGTGAGTAGCTTCAACTCACTGTCTTCATCAAGACAGGACCTTGGGGTCGTCTCGCTGTCCTCAAGATGGTTTGGCTGACTATCTTTCCTAAAGTTCTGCCTGGCATAAGAGATACAACTCTGAAAGAGAAACAAGGAGACACGTAACATGTTTCACAATTATATAAGCAAATAAATGGATCTGTTCTGCATAAGGAACATGTTTTTACAACTACAATTTAAAACTGGTAGTTGTTGCAAACATCCAATCAGATGTAAACAGCAGTGGAGGAAATGATGCCTATCGAAATCTATACTAGAACAAAGTTTGAAGGCTTGAGAGGGATGAACTTACATTACATGTTAACACGGGCTAGACAAAGCCCTTCTCCATGTTGATGGAAGGATAATTCAATAAATTCCCCAAAGAAAATTCTTTATAAGCATTGCCATTATTCTACATTTTGCAAAGAGTAAATATAGATCAAATAATATTGGAAGAAATAGAGGATAATGAAGCTCAGGTGCAGACTGATGATACATAATCAAATAGCAATTAATTAAGTACAGCGTTACAAGGCAAAAGGTACTGACAAGAGGGATGCAGACATCAACGTGTGCAGTGGCATTGGCTTTATTCAACATTTTGGTAAGAGTAAATGTAGATATGATAATTTGGAGAAAGTCGAGGGCAGGGCAGATAAGATGCAGAGTAATGCTAGACAATCAACTATCTCGTGATGCATGTACAGTAATACCACCACCGTCCGTTATTACTTGTCGCTCAAATGGATGTATCTAGCACTATTAAGTTCTAAATACACCCAATTGATCAAAAATTAATTCGATACAAAGGGAGTACATGACAACAGGTACTTACATGAGCAATCCAAAACTTCATAACCATTGTGTTAATTCTACATTTATCTAAGAGTAAATATAGATCTGATAATTTCAAGCAAAGGAAGGATAAAGAAGAGAACATTTACAGTGATGCTACATAATCAAACAGCAATGAGTGTAAGTATGCTGACAAAGGGCAAGAGGTACTAACAAGAGCAATGTAGAGCCCAATATTTTCATGAGATCCTATGATCCTTTGAGCAAGGAAATTCATCTGAAATTAGTTTTCATACAAGAGAGAAGGTAAGGCACATGCAGAAATTTAGGAGTTCAAATTTTGAATTGATATCATAGACAGTACGTGACGCTGGGCTCTCAGCAGTTCTAATAGGGGTTTGGCCACTAGAGTAGGGGTAAAGTCTGTTACAGTTGGGCATGTGTTTTCTGTGGCTGCTGATCTATCTGATTTAACAGGTATCACTACCTTTTCCAAATACCTAGTTTGTACTCCTTGAGGATCTGCACTCACCCTCTTCCTTTTGGACATCTATTACGAAAGAACAACATTTGACTGAAAAAACATAGTATGATGACACATGGAATAGGTACAAAAAATGGATAGGTATGGCATATACTCATATATGATGCTTAAACTAAGCAGATGGTGTAACAAAGTAGAAGTAATGCAAGAGATCAGATGCAAAATATGTGCGACCAATACAACCTTGCCAAGTTAGAGCATGCACCTTGATGGGTGAATAAGATAGGCCATCCTCCACCATGCCAAGTTTGTTAGCCAGTGGATTGTTCCGCAATATTCCTCTCATGCGCCCATTCTCATATTCATTTTGATAATGTTCAATACGTGACATGCATGAAAACATAAAAACAAGTGAGATTATCTTTGTAATGCAGAAGTGATTCTAATCCAATACTTCCTCCCTGTAAACCCCTTTGTGATATCTCTGCAATTCTTCTAAGAGGTGCCATGCATGTTGTAATTTGGTGTGTGCATTAATATAATGTGGACTACTACTCAAAATATGACAGCCCAAAAGTGATGATACTTCGCAGATGACAACTTCAACATATAGTAAAGAAGAATAAGTCGACCTGACCTGACAGATTCAAAATATACTAAGGGAGGATAACTGGATGAAAGCACAAGTGCTCCCTGGGTGATTTTGGTAATTAATGTCAACATATCGCTTGTTGGACTAATGTTTTCACCTAGTATGTTTCAGATAAGTTCAAAAATGGAGTGGCGTGGACAAGAAGATGTGGAACCCCTTCAAGATGATAAGGACAAACGATTGGCTCAAGCTCAAAGCTCAAGACTCTACATTTTCTATTTTAGTGATCCAAGATCACATTGAGTCCATAGGAAAGCCAATACTATTAAGAGGGGGTGAGGTGTTGCTTAATGGCTTGCTTGCTCAAAGTGCATAGTGATATGCTCCAAAGCCCTCAACCACTTTCTCACTTCCAAATATGTCCCAAACCAAAAGTCAAACTCGGCCCCACCAATTTGATCTATCCGGCGCCACCGAGTTCTCTTGACATAGCCACTGCCAGAAACCCTAATCAATTCGGTCTCACCGATAGGGATCTCGGTCTCACCGAGATGGGATTGCAAACTCTCTATTGCCTATTGCAATAATCTTGGTCTCACCGAGATATGCGATCGATCGCACCGAGTTCGCAATGCAAACTCTCTGTCTCCTTTTCGTAACGTTTCGGTCCAACCGAGATGAGCGAATCGGTCCCACCGAGTTTGCCTGACCAACTCTCTGGTTAGCTTATTACCAAATCGGTCCCACCGAGTTTGTGTAATCGGTAACACAGAGATTACGTTATGCCCTAACCCTAATGACATCGGTCCCACCGAGTTGACATATCGGTCCCACTGAAAATCCTAACGATCACATTATGAACCAAATCGGTCTAACCGAGTTTTCTGATTCGGTCCCACCGAGTTTGGTAAATTGTGTGTAACGGTTAGATTTTGTGTGGAGGCTATAAATACCCCTCCACCCACTCTTCATTCGTGGAGAGAGCCATCAGAACATGCCTACACTTCCAACATACATTTTCTGAGAGAGAACCACCTACACTTGTGTTGAGGTCAAGATATTCCATTCCAACCACATAAATCTTGATCTCTAGCCTTCCCCAAGTTGCTTTCCACTCAAATCTTCTTTCTACCAAATACAATCATATGAGAGAGAGTTGAGTGTTGGGGAGACTATCATTTGAAGCACAAGAGCAAGGAGTTCATCATCAACACACCATCTATTACCTCTTGAAGAGTGGTGTCTCCTAGATTGGTTAGGTGTCACTTGGGAGCCTCCGTCAAGTTTGTGGAGTTGAACCAAGAAGTTTGTACGGGCAAGGAGATCGCCTACTTCGTGAAGATCTACCCTAGTGAGGCAAGACCTTTGTGGGCGACGGCCATGGTGGGATAGACAAGGTTGCTTCTTCATGGACCCTTCATGGGTGGAGCCCTCCGTGGACTCGCGCAACCGTTACCCTTCATGGGTTGAAGTCTCCATCAACGTGGATGTATGATAGCACCACCTATCGGAACCACGGATAAAAAATCTACGTGTCTCCAAATTGCGTTTGCACACTCCAATCCCATCTCCTTACATTCTTGCAACTTGCATGCTTTACTTTCTGCTGCTCATACATTCTTATCACGCTTGCTTGATATGTATTGTGAATGTGTGAACTTGTGCTAAACTCCACTTCAACTTGAAGAATTTAAAAACTGCAACTTTTATTGCTAGGAGTCTATTCACCCCCCTCTAGACACCCCTTCTCGATCCTTTCAATTGGTATCAGAGCTCTGGTCTCCTTTGCTTTGGTTTAAACACCTTTGGAGGAAGATGGATGTGTCTACATTGGGGAGTCTTAGACATAGAGTGCATATTTTCTTGATGGAGAGTTCTTCCATGAGTGGAAAAATGAAATGCTTGAGATTTTCAATGAATATCATTTGAGCAAGTACATTACTAGCCCTTGTGGACCTCGTATTGACCCTTTGCATCCTACACCCGAAGAGGATCTTGACATGATTCGCAATCTTAGAACTATCAATCTTATCATTAGAGGATTGCCCAAAAATTTGATTGCTAGTTTACCTACTCTTGATTGTGCCTATACTATATGGAGATTTCTTGAGGAACGATTTCCAAATTATTCCTTGAAAAATTTAGACGAAATTCTCCATAAGTCTATTTCCTTGAGTAAGATGAATTCCAGTGATCCTATGTTTGGTGATTGTCTATTTGAGCTTACCAATCTCATGCGTGCCAAAGGAGATGTTGGAATCATTAGCAATATCATCTCCGAAGCTATTAGAATTCATAAAGATGACCATTGTGATGATCATTCATCTAATGAATTACCCTCCCTAGGAATTGATCAAATACAAGACGATGTTGAACATGGATACTATGATGAGGATGATTATAGTGACTATGATCTTGATGATGCGATGAGACACTTTGGTCTTATGGTAGATCTTCGCGGCTACATGGCTGGAGGAAAGGAATGGGTCCTTGATAGTGGATGTACTGATCATATGACCGGAGACAAAGATATGTTTTGTGAGCTTGCCGAAAATGATGGCCCTCGAAAGTATGTCACTTTTGGTGATAACTCAAAGGGTAAGGTGGTTGGCCTTGGTAAGGTGGCCATCTCACATGATAGCTCTATACAAAATGTCATGCTCGTTGAATCTCTTGGGTACAATTTACTTTCAGTATCTAGACTTGCTGATTTCAGTTTCAATGTCCTATTTACTGAAGTAGATTGCCAAGTGTTTTGTAGAGATAATCATAAAATGGTCTTTACCGATATACGTAGAGGTGATCTTTACATTGTTGATTTCACTAAAAAGGCTCAACCTAGAACTTGCTTAGTTGCTAAATCTTCTAAAGGCTGGTTGTGGCATAGAAGGCTAGGTCATGTGTGTTGGGGATCGTAGCAGAATTTTTAAAATTTCCTACGCATCACTAAGATCCATCTATGGAGTATACTAGCAACGAGGGAAAAGGAGTGCATCTACATACCCTTGTAGATCGCGAGAGGAAGCGTTCTAATGAACGGGGTAGATGGAGTCGTACTCGTCGTGATCCAAATCACCGATGACCGAGTGCCGAACGGACGGCACCTCCGTGTTCAACACACGTACGGAGCAGCGACGTCTCCTCATTCTTGATCCAGCAAGGGGGAAGGAGAGGTTGATGGAGATCCAGCAGCACGACGGCGTGGTGGTGGATGTAGCGGGGATCTCGGCAAGGCTTCGCCAAGCTTCTGCGAGAGGGAGAGGTGTTGCAGGGGGAGAGGGAGGCGCCAGGGGCTGTGGTGTTGCTGCCCTCCCTCCCCCCACTACATATAGGAACCCCTGGGGGGGCGCCGGCCCAGGGAGATCAGATCTCCAAGGGGGGGCGGCGGCCAAGGGGGAAGGGGGGGTGGCTTCCCCCCCAAGTCAAGTGGGGCGCCCCCCACCCCTAGGGTTTCCAACCCTAGGCGCAGGGGAGGCCCAAGGGGGGGCGCCCCAGCCCACTAAGGGCTGGTTCCCTTCCCACTTCAGCCCATGGGGCCCTCCGGGATAGGTGGCCCCACCCGGTGGACCCCCGGGACCCTTCCGGTGGTCTCGATACAATACCGATAACCCCCGAAACTTTCCCGGTGACCGAAACTAGACTTCCTATATATAATTCTTCACCTCCGGACCATTCCGGAACTCCTCGTGACGTCCGGGATCTCATCTGGGACTCCGAACAACTTTCGGGTTTCCACATACTAATATCTCTACAACCCTAGCGTCACCGAACCTTAAGTGTGTAGACCCTACGGGTTCGGGAGACATGCAGACATGACCGAGACGCCTCTCCGGTCAATAACCAACAGCGGGATCTGGATACCCATGTTGGCTCCCACATGTTCCACGATGATCCCATCAGATGAACCACGATGTCGAGGATTCAATCAATCCCGTATACAATTCCCTTTGTCAGTCGGTATGTTACTTGCCCGAGATTCGATCGTCGGTATCCCAATACCTTGTTCAATCTCGTTACCGGCAAGTCTCTTTACTCGTACCGCAATGCATGATCCCATGACTAACTCCTTAGCCACATTGAGCTCATTATGATGATGCATTACCGAGTGGGCCCAGAGATACCTCTCCGTCATACGGAGTGACAAATCCCAGTCTCGATCCATGCCAACCCAACAGACACTTTCAGAGATACCTGTAGTGCACCTTTATAGTCACCCAGTTACGTTGTGGTGTTTGGCACACCCAAAGCACTCCTACGGCATCCGGGAGTTGCACGATCTCATGGTCTAAGGAAATGATACTTGACATTGGAAAATCTCTAGCAAACGAACTACACGATCTTTGCGCTATGCTTAGGATTGGGTCTTGTCCATCACATCATTCTCCTAATGATGTGATCCTGTTATCAATGACATCCAATGTCCATAGTCAGGAAACCATGACTATCTGTTGATCAACGAGCTAGTCAACTAGAGGCTTACTAGGGACACGTTGTGGTCTATGTATTCACACATGTATTACGATTTCCGGATAACACAATTATAGCATGAACAATAGACAATTATCATGAACAAAGAAATATAATAATAACCATTTATTATTGCCTCTAGGGCATATTTCCAATAGTCTCCCACTTGCACTAGAGTCAATAATCTAGTTACATTGTGATGAATCAAACACCCATAGTGTTCTGGTGTTGATCATGTTTTGCTCTAGGGAGAGGTTTAGTCAACGGATCTGCTACATTCAGGTCCGTATGTACTTTACAAATATCTATGTCTCCATTTTGAACACTTTCACGAATGGAGTTGAAGCGACGCTTGATATGCCTGGTCTTCCTGTGAAACCTGGGCTCCTTGGCAAGGGCAATAGCTCCAGTGTTGTCACAGAAGAGAGTCATCGGGCCCGACGCATTGGGAATCACGCCTAGGTCGGTAATGAACTCCTTCATCCAGATTGATTCTTGCGCTGCCTCTGAGGCTGCCATGTACTCCGCTTCACATGTAGATCCCGCCACGACGCTTTGCTTGCAACCGCACCAGCTTACTGCCCCTCCATTCAAAATATGCATGTATCCGGTTTGTGACTTCGAGTCATCCAGATCTGTGTCGAAGCTAGCGTCGACGTAATCCTTTACGACGAGCTCTTCGTCACCTCCATATACGAGAAACATATCCTTAGTCCTTTTCAGGTACTTCAGGATATTCTTGACCGCTGTCCAGTGTTCCATGCCGGGATTACTTTGGTACATTCCTACCAAACTTACGGCAAAGTTTACATCAGGTCTGGTACACAGCATGGCATACATAATAGACCCTATGGCTGAGGCATAGGGGATGACACTCATCTTTTCTCTATCTTCTGCCGTGGTCGGGCATTGAGCCGTGCTCAATTGCACACCTTGCAATACAGGCAAGAACCCCTTCTTGGACTGATCCATATTGAACTTCTTCAATATCTTGTCAAGGTACGTACTCTGTGAAAGACCAATGAGGCATCTTGATCTATCTCTATAGATCTTGATGCCTGATTTATAAGCAGCTTCTCCAAGGTCCTTCATTGAAAACCACTTATTCAAGTAGGCCTTTATACTTTCCAAGAATTCTATATCATTTCCCATCAATAGTATGTCATCCACATATAATAAGAGAAATGCTACAGAGCTCCCACTCACTTTCTTGTAAACACAGGCTTCTCCATAAGTCTGTGTAAACCCAAATGCTTTGATCATCTCATCAAAACGAATGTTCCAACTCCGAGATGCTTGCACCAACCCATAGATGGAGCGCTGGAGCTTGCATACCTTGTTAGCATTCTTAGGATCGACAAAACCTTCCGGCTGCATCATATACAATTCTTCCTTAAGAAAGCCGTTAAGGAATGCCGTTTTGACGTCCATTTGCCATATCTCATAATCATAGAATGCGGCAATTGCTAACATGATTCGGACGGACTTCAGCTTCGCTACGGGTGAGAAAGTCTCATCGTAGTCAACCCCTTGAACTTGTCGATAACCCTTAGCGACAAGTCGAGCCTTATAGATGGTCACATTACCATCCGCGTCTGTCTTCTTCTTAAAGATCCATTTATTTTCTATGGCTCGCCGATCATCGGGCAAGTCAGTCAAAGTCCATACTTCGTTTTCATACATGGATCCTATCTCGGATTTCATGGCTTCTAGCCATTTGTCAGAATCCGGGCCCGCCATCGCTTCTTCATAGTTCGAAGGTTCACCGTTGTCCAACAACATGATTTCCAGGACAGGGTTGCCGTACCACTCTGGTGCGGAACGTGTTCTTGTGGACCTACGAGGTTCAGCAGTAACTTGATCCGAAGCTTCATGATCATCATCATTAACTTCCTCCCCAGTCGGTGTAGGCACCACAGGAACATCTTCCCGCGCTGCGCTACTTTCCGGTTCGGAAGGGGTGACTATCACCTCATCAAGTTCCACTTTCCTCCCACTCACTTCTTTCGAGAGAAACTCTTTCTCCAGAAAGGACCCATTCTTGGCAACAAAGATCTTGCCTTTGGATCTGAGGTAGAAGGTATACCCAATGGTTTC
Source organism: Triticum aestivum (assembly GCF_018294505.1). NCBI lineage: Eukaryota > Viridiplantae > Streptophyta > Magnoliopsida > Poales > Poaceae > Triticum > Triticum aestivum. The sequence continues at coordinate 467,573,702 of NC_057811.1, forward strand.
CCTAGGGTATCCTATGAAGACGCATTTCTCCGACTTGGGTTCGAGCTTTTCAGGTTGAAGTTTCTTGACATAAGCATCGCATCCCCAAACTTTTAGAAACGACAGCTTAGGTTTCTTCCCAAACCATAATTCATACGGTGTCGTCTCAACGGATTTTGACGGAGCCCTATTTAAAGTGAATGCGGCAGTCTCTAATGCATAGCCCCAAAATGAGAGCGGTAGATCGGTAAGAGACATCATAGATCGCACCATATCCAATAGAGTGCGATTACGACGTTCGGACACACCATTTTGCTGAGGTGTTCCAGGCGGCGTGAGTTGTGAAATGATTCCACATTTCTTTAAGTGCGTACCAAATTCGTGACTTAAATATTCTCCACCACGATCTGATCGTAAGAACTTTATTTTCCTGTCACGTTGATTCTCAACCTCACTCTGAAATTCCTTGAACTTTCAAAGGTTTCAGACTTGTGTTTCATTAGGTAGACATACCCATATCTACTTAAGTCATCAGTGAGAGTGAGAACATAACGATATCCTCCGCGAGCCTCAACACTCATTGGACCGCACACATCGGTATGTATGATTTCCAATAAATTGGTTGCTCGCTCCATTGTTCCGGAGAACGGAGTCTTGGTCATCTTACCAATGAGGCATGGTTCGCACGTGTCAAATGATTCGTAATCAAGAGACTCCAAAAGTCCATCTGCATGGAGCTTCTTCATGCGCTTGACACCAATGTGACCAAGGCGGCAGTGCCACAGGTATGTGGGACTATCATTATCAACTTTACATCTTTTGGTATTCACACTATGAATATGTGTAACATCACGTTCGAGATTCATCAAGAATAAACCATTGACCAGCGGGGCATGACCATAAAACATATCTCTCATATAAATAGAACAACCATTATTCTCGGATTTAAATGAGTAGCCATCTCGAATTAAACGAGATCCAGATACAATGTTCATGCTCAAAGCTGGCACTAAATAACAATTATTGAGGTTTAAAACTAATCCCGTAGGTAAATGCAGAGGCAGCGTGCGGACGGCGATCACATCGACCTTGGAACCATTCCCGACGCGCATCGTCACCTCGTCCTTCGCCAGTCTCCGCTTATTCCGCAGCTCCTGTTTTGAGTTACAAATATGAGCAACCGCACCGGTATCGAATACCCAGGAGCTACTACGAGTACTGGTAAGGTACACATCAATTACATGTATATCACATATACCTTTGGTGTTGCCGGCCTTCTTGTCCGCTAAGTATTTGGGGCAGTTCCGCTTCCAGTGACCACTTCCCTTGCAATAAAAGCACTCAGTCTTAGGCTTGGGTCCATTCTTTGACTTCTTCCCGGCAACTGGCTTACCGGGCGCGGCAACTCCCTTGCCGTCCTTCTTGAAGTTCTTCTTACCTTTGCCCTTCTTGAACTTAGTGGTTTTATTCACCATCAACACTTGATGTTCCTTTTTGATCTCCACCTCCGCTGATTTTAGCATTGAATATACCTCAGGAATGGTCTTTTCCATCCCTGCATATTGAAGTTCATCACAAAGCTCTTGTAGCTCGGTGGAAGCGACTGAAGGATTCTGTCAATGACCGCGTCATCCGGGAGATTAACTCCCAGCTGAGACAAGCGGTTGTGTAACCCAGACATTCTGAGTATGTGCTCACTAACAGAACTATTTTCCTCCATTTTACAGCTGAAGAACTTGTCGGAGACTTCATACCTCTCGACCCGGGCATGAGCTTGGAAAACCATTTTCAGCTCTTCGAACATCTCATATGCTCCATGCTTCTCAAAACGCTTTTGGAGCCCCGGTTCTAAGCTGTAAAGCATGCCGCACTGAACGAGGGAGTAATAATCAGCACGTGATTGCCAAGCGTGAACGTCTTGGTTCTCTGGGATGGGTGCTTCACCTAGCGGTGCTTCTAGGACATAATCTTTCTTGGCAGCTATGAGGATGATCCTCAAGTTCCGGACCCAATCCGTATAGTTGCTGCCATCATCTTTCAGCTTGGTTTTCTCTAGGAACGCGTTGAAGTTGAGGACAACGTGGGCCATTTGATCTACAAGACATATTGTAAAGATTTTAGACTAAGTTCATGATAATTAAGTTCATCTAATCAAATTATTCAATGAAATCCCACTCAGATAGACATCCCTCTAGTCATCTAAGTGAAACATGATCCGAGTTAACTAGGCCGTGTCCGATCATCACGTGAGACGGGCTAGTCAAGATCGGTGAACATCTCCATGTTGATCGTATCTTCTATACGACTCATGCTCGACCTTTCGGTCTTCCGTGTTCCGAGGCCATGTCTGTACATGCTAGGCTCGTCAAGTCAACCTAAGTGTATTGCGTGTGTTCCGAGGCCATGTCTGTACATGCTAGGCTCGTCAACACCTGTTGTATGCGAACGTTAGAATCTATCACACCCGATCATCACGTGGTGCTTCGAAACAACGAACCTTCGCAACGGTGCACAGTTAGGGGGAACACTTTCTTGAAATTATTATAAGGGATCATCTTACTTACTACCGTCGTTCTAAGCAAATAAGATGCAAAACATGATAAACATCACATGCAATCAAATAGTGACATGATATGGCCAATATCATTTTGCTCCTTTGATCTCCATCTTCGGGGCGCCATGATCATCTTCGTCACCGGCATGACACCATGATCTCCATCATCGTGTCTTCATGAAGTTGTCACGCCAACGATTACTTCTACTTCTATGGCTAACGCGTTTAGCAATAAAGTAAAGTAATTTACATGGCGTTATACAATGACACTCAGGTCATACAAAATAATAAAGACAACTCCTATGGCTCCTGCCGGTTGTCATACTCATCGACATGCAAGTAGTGATTCCTATTACAAGAATATGATCAATCTCATACATCACATATATCATTCATCACATCTTTTTGGCCATATCACATCACAAGGCACATGCTGCAAAAACAAGTTAGACGTCCTCTAATTGTTGTTGCAAGTTTTTTACGTGGCTTCTATAGGTTTCTAGAAAGAACATTTCTTACCTACGTAAAACCACAACGTGATATGCCAATTTATATTTACCCTTCATAAGGACCCTTTTCATCGAATCCGTTCCGACTAAACTGGGAGAGACAGACACCCGCTAGCCACCTTATGCAACTAGTGCATGTCAGTCGGTGTAACCTGTCTCACGTAAGCGTACGTGTAAGGTCGGTCCGGGCCGCTTCATCCCACAATACCGCCGAAACAAGATAGGACTAGTAGTGGCAAGAAAAATTGACAACATCTACGCCCACAACTGCTTTGTGTTCTACTCGTGCATAGTAACTACGCATAGGCCTGGCTCATGATGCCACTGTTGGGGATCGTAGCAGAATTTTTAAAATTTGCTACGCATCACCAAGATCCATCTATGGAGTATACTAGCAACGAGGGGAAAGGAGTGCATCTACATACCCTTGTAGATCGCGAGCGGAAGCGTTCTAATGAACGGGGTTTATGGAGTCGTACTCGTCGTGATCCAAATCACCGATGACCGAGTGCCGAACGGACGGCACCTCCGTGTTCAACACACGTACGGAGCAGCGACGTCTCCTCCTTCTTGATCCAGCAAGGGGGAAGGAGAGGTTGATGGAGATCCAGTAGCACGACAGCGTGGTGGTGGATGTAGCGGGGATATCGGCAGGGCTTCGCCAAGCTTCTGCGAGAGGGAGAGGTGTTGCAGGGGGAGAGGGAGGCGCCAGGGGCTGTGGTGTTGCTGCCCTCCCTCCTCCCCACTATATATAGGAACCCCTAGGGGGCGCCGGCCCTGGGAGATCAGATCTCCAAGGGGGGGCGGCGGCCAAGGGGGAAGGGGGGGTGGCTTCCCCCCCAAGTCAAGTGGGGCGCCCCCACCCCTAGGGTTTCCAACCCTAGGCGCAGGGGAGGCCCAAGGGGGGGCGCCCCAGCCCACTAAGGGCTGTTTCCCTTCCCACTTCAGCCCATGGGGCCCTCCGGGATAGGTGGCCCCACCTGGTGGACCCCCGGGACCCTTCCGGTGGTCCCGGTACAATACCGATAACCCCCGAATCTTTCCCGGTGGCCGAAACTGGACTTCCTATATATAATTCTTCACCTCCGGACCACTCCGGAACTCCTCGTGACGTCCGGGATCTCATCCGGGACTCCGAACAACTTTCGGGTTTCCGCATACTAATATCTCTACAACCCTAGCGTCACCGAACCTTAAGTGTGTAGACCCTACGGGTTCGGGAGACATGCAGACATGACCGAGACGCCTCTCCGGTCAATAACCAACAGTGGGATCTGGATACCCATGTTGGCTCCCACATGTTCCACGATGATATCATCGGATGAACCACGATGTCGAGGATTCAATCAATCCCGTATACAATTCCCTTTGTCAGTCGGTATGTTACTTGCCCGAGATTCGATCGTCGGTATCCCAATACCTTGTTCAATCTCGTTACCGGCAAGTCTCTTTACTCGTACCGCAATGCATGATCCCGTGACTAACTCCTTAGCCACATTGAGCTCATTATGATGATGCATTACCGAGTGGGCCCAGAGATACCTCTTCGTCATACGGAGTGACAATTCCCAGTCTCGATCCGTGCCAACCCAACAAACACTTTCGGAGATACCCGTAGTGCACCTTTATAGTCACCCAGTTACGTTGTGACGTTTGGCACACCCAAAGCACTCCTACGGCATCCGGGAGTTGCACGATCTCATGGTCTAAGGAAATGATACTTGACATTGGAAAAGCTCTAGCAAACGAACTACACGATCTTTGCGCTATGCTTAGGATTGGGTCTTGTCCATCACATCATTCTCCTAATGATGTGATCCCGTTATCAATGACATCCAATGTCCATATTCAGGAAACCATGACTATCTGTTGATCAACGAGCTAGTCAACTAGAGGCTTACTAGGGACACGTTGTGGTCTATGTATTCACACATGTATTACGATTTCCGGATAACACAATTATAGCATGAACAATAGACAATTATCATGAACAAATAAATATAATAATAACAATTTATTATTGCCTCTAGGGCATATTTCCAACAATGTGGGCATGCGAAATCTTGATAAGCTTATTAAAGGTGATCATATCCTTGGAGTAAAAGATGTTATATTTGACAAGGATAGACTTTGTAGTGCTTGTCAAGCAGGAAAACAAGTTGGAGGAAGCCACCCCGTGAAGAACATTATGACCACGAGAAGACCGCTCGAGCTACTTCACATGGATCTCTTTGGTTCTAATTCCTACAAGAGTCTTGGTGGTAACTCATTTGGTCTAGTCAGAGTTGATGATTTTTCAAGATTTACGTGGGTGTTCTTTCTTGATGATAAATCGCAGGTCCAAAAGATCTTCAAAAACTTCGCTAGGAAGGCTCAAAGTCAATTTGAAGTGAAGATCAAGAAGGTTCGGAGCGACAACGGAACGGAGTTCAAGAACGCGAATGTGGATACCTTTCTTGACAAAGAAGGGACTTCACACGAGTTTTCGGCTACGTACACGCCTCAACAAAATGGAGTTGTTGAGAGGAAGAACCGAACTCTTATTGAGATGGCCAGAACGATGCTTGATGAATACAAGACTCCAAAACACTTTTGGGCAGAAGCGGTTGAGATAGCTTGTCATGCAACAAATCGCTTGTATCTTCACAAGCTACTCGGCAAGACGGCATACGAGCTCCTCACCGGTAACAAACACCAAGTTGGATACTTTTGAGTATTCGGCTCAAAGTGCTACATTCTTGATAAACATCGTCGTTCTAAAATTGCTCCTAAATCTCATGAAGGTTTCCTACTTGGTTATGGCTCAAACTCTCACACTTACCGTGTCTACAACAATTTCACCCGAAAGGTTGAAGAGACGGTAGATGTGAAGTTTGATGAATCTAACGGCTCGCAAGTAGAGCAATTGCCAATTGATGTAGGAGACAAAGACCCTTCGGAAGCAATCCAAGACTTGTCTATCGGCAAGATTCGTCCAACGGAGGTGAAGGAGAGTACCTCGTCCGTCCAAGTGGAAGCTTCTACCTCACGACAAGGTGAACCAAGAGTTGATACGGAAGCATCCACAAGTGGGACACATCAAGATGAAGAAAACGAGGAAGTAGACCAAGATGAACCTCATCAACCTCCTTCTCCACCACGACAAGAGAACGACAACGTCAACAATGAAGAAGGCCAAGAAGAAGGACAAGATGAAGAAAATGTTCCACCCCGAACAAAGCAAAAGCTCCCACGAGTTCGAGCAAGAGTCGCCAAAGACCATCTCGTCGAGCAAATCTACAATGATATCCAAACCGGGAGAATCACTCGCTCTAAAAATCGTTTGGCTAACTTTTGTGAACATTATTCATTCATCTCTAGCATTGAACCTATGAAGGTTGAGGAAGCATTGGAAGATCCGGATTGGATAAACGCAATGCATGAAGAGCTACACAACTTTGAGAGAAATCAAGTGTGGACATTGGTCGAGAAGCCCGACAACAACCACAACATCATCGGTACCAAATGGGTGTTTCACAACAAGCAAGATGAAGATGGTCAAGTCGTCCGCAACAAAGCTCGTCTAGTCGCCCAAGGCTACACTCAAGTCGAAGGTATGGACTATGGTGAGACATATGCCCCCGTTGCTAGACTTGAGTCCATTCACATCTTACTTTCTTATGCTAATCACCATGATATCACCTTGTACCAAATGGACATTAAAAGTGCTTTTCTAAATGGTGAAATTGAGGAGGAAGTTTATGTTAAGCAACCTCCCGGCTTTGTCAATCCTAAGAAGCCTAATCATGTTTACAAACTTCACAAAGCTCTTTATGGTCTTAAACAAGCTCCTAGAGCGTGGTATAAATGCTTGACCAAGTTCCTCATTGAAAAAGGCTTTGAAATTGGAAAAATAGATTCTACTCTTTTTACTAAAAGGGTTAATGGAGAACTATTTATGTGCCAAATTTATGTTGATGATATTATATTTGGTTTGACTAACCCTCATTTTAGTGAGAAGTTTGGAAAGCTAATGTCGGAGAAGTTTGAGATGTCTATGATGAGTGAACTCAAGTTCTTTCTCGGTTTGCAAATCAAGCAAACTAAGGAAGGCACCTTTGTCTCTCAAACAAAGTACACCAAGGACTTATTCAAGAAGTTCAATATGCAAGAATGCAAAGGTATGAGTACACCCATGCCTACTAGTGGACATCTTGATTTGACCAAAGATGGTGAACCGGTTGATCAAAAAGTTTACCGCTCTATGATTGGTTCATTGTTATATCTATGTGCCTCTCGTCCCAATATTATGCTAAGTGTGTGCATGTGTGCACGATATCAAGCGGCCCCTAAAGAATGTCATCTTAAGGCTATGAAAAGGATAGTGAGATACTTAATACATACACCAAATTTTGGCATTTGGTATCCTAAGAGGTCTTGTTTCGATCTTGTCGGCTACTCCGATTCGGACTATGCCGGAGACAAGGTTGATAGAAAGTCCACTTCGGGTACTTGTCAATTTCTTGGTAGATCTCTTGTGTCTTGGTCCTCCAAGAAACAAAACTCGGTATCCTTATCCACCGCCGAAGCGAAATACATTGCCGCTGGTTCATGTTGTGCTCAATTACTTTGGATGACCCAAACTCTTAAAGATTATGGGATACATGTGAAACATGTTCCATTGCTTTGTGACAATGAGAGTGCTATTAAGATTGCTCACAATCCCGTGCAACATTCTCGAACCAAGCATATTGAAGTTCGTGATCATTTCATTCGAGATCATGTTGCTAAAGGGGACATTTATCTTAAGCATGTTCGTACCGATAAGCAATTGGCGGATATATTCACCAAATCGCTTGATGAGAAAGTTTTTTGCCGTTTGAGAGGAGAATTGAACATCATTGATGCTTCAAACTTGGAGTAGGAACTCCATTTGGATACATGCGAGGCATGAATATTTGACTAATCCTTGATATTTCTTTCATGATGCTATTTATATGTCTTGGATATACTTGCACCCTTACATGCTATCTAACCCTTGTAGGTACTTGGTTGAATCTAAATCCATGAGATTGCAACTCACTCATAACTTGAGCAATCTCTACATCATCAAGTCTTTACACAATGGTGGTTGAAAACAAGGAAGCATGAAACTCTTCAAACATATCCTTTGACAAATTCTATATTAAGTTTTATGATTGTCATTTTGGATACACAAGTGCTCTTCCTTGCAAAACTAACCCATGCAGGTAGATTAACTCAAATTCCAAGTGGTGCTCCCAACTCTTGATGAGCTACATCAACCTTGAGCAACCCACACAAGTTCAACTACATGATCAAGATCAACACCACCACCCAAGGTATGTTATTCCATCTTGGAGAAGCTTTACTCCAAGTCATGGGTCAAAGCAGCTCAACAAGATGTGAATACATCAAATGCTTAAACGAAAAATGGTAACCCCATTTTGAGCTTAAACGATGAGTATGACTTATGATCAAGTGCTCTCACTTGACTCCTTAGTCGATATACTCTAACATGGGTGACTTTGTCACCGCCCAATTCTAGATGAAGTTCTCTAGTGTTTCCTTGAGTTTCTGCATATTGTCCTTTGCATATTTGTTCTCTTTCCTAAAAAAACTTCATCTAGATTTTCATTTCTCTGTTTTGTTCTGCATTCCCTGCATCCAATTCTTTGCAAGTCTTTCAGCTAATTCCTTGCAAATCCTTGTGAGATTTTATTTGCCTAGTGAGCTGAGGTGACAAGTGTTTTATCTGTGATGAACTCGGTCACACCGGTTTGTTGTTTTCGGTCCAACCAAACCCTTTTCAGAGCAACTGAAGCACACAACTCGGTGCCACCGATTTCACTACAGGGAAGACAACTTGCCACTTGTTCCTGCACTCTTTTTGCTCCAGCTCCACTCAATGATTCCTCTACCAGCATCACATTCGACTTGCTGCTTTGTTGTGTGTCTCAAGGACCAAACCCATTTGTAACAAACATCCAGAAGAACCCTTCTTGGAAGATGATGTCAAAGGGGGAGAGAGAGATCACATCAAAGCTTAATCATTTCTATAGGGGGAGAGAGCAGGGCCGTCTCCAGAAATTTGGGGGTCCGGGACAAAAATAAAAATAGGGCCCTAATATTTTTTTAAACATATAAGTTGAAGAACTAATGTAAGTAAAGCATACTCTCCTTAATTATTTAACTTCAAATATATCTGATTGGTACAATATTTAGGAAATATATCAAATACTAATGGTAAAATAGCAAACATGGTGCTAAAGCAGTAAACTTCTACTGACCTCATTTTCTACTAAAAAGCAACATTCTTCTAGTATTTCTTGAAATGAAACTTCGATCAAATCTTCGTAATTGATCTTCTCCAAGACATCATTTTCAAGTGCTATTGTTGCCAATCCATTGAGTTTTTCTTGTGTCATAGTAGAACGCAAGTAGGATTTCAACAACTTGAGTTTAGAAAAGCTCCTTATTACAGTAATATTTCTGTTTAATGCATGAATATTTCTGTTTAATGGAAAAAATGTAATCTGAACCAATTCAAACTCTAGGAATTTTAGCACTGTATAGCTAAGAAAATAGAAAGACTTCACCATATTACAGTAATATTAGAAAATATTGTTTGCGTTGGCAAAATAAAAATAGGGTTTTGTCTACAAGGAAACTAACAGACGGGCTGCAGCCTGCAGGGGCTGCATGCGTACTGTATTTGGGCTGCCTGGAGTGTGTTTTTACTGGGCCATTTATTTATATATATATGTACACATTCCTGGACTGGGGGCCCCCAAAATTTTGGGGCCCTGTGCGGTCGGCCAATTTGGCCTTGCCCATCGATGGGCCTGGGAGAGAGAATACTCAGGGGGAGAGAATTCGTCAGTGAGAAAGAAGTATCACATGAAAGACCCCAGATGCTTGGTGTTCAAGAGGAGAGAAGCCACATGTCTTTATGAGGGGAAAGACATGTTCATATTTGTTTGTTTTCTTTGCTCTATTTTTCTGTTCCCTATCTTCTCCCAGTATCCCATGCAAGATTCAGGGGGAGCAAGACATCTAAGGGAAGGAAATCCTTGAATTCACTGCATATCTTTTCCTTTGGGGACATGTCTATATCCAATAGAGTACTTAATTAGTACTCACTCTCTACATGTCATCCCAGTCTTGGTACTCTTGTGGTTTCTTTGTTTGCTCTGGCTAGTAGATGTATCTATGTTATCTACCCTTGTTTACTCAGGTTCATTCCTTCCTAAGCCAACTCAAGACCACAAGGTAAGTATATGCATCACAGTCATGTGCATGAGGATTTCTTGCTGATGTACATACTGTTTGCAAGAAGGACTCATGAGCATGAAGGTACATTTCCTATATTCACATCATTTGCTCTGATGCATATAGCCAAGATACATGTAACACATTGCTTACTCCGTCATGCTTATGCATTCACATGCTCCTATATTCCATATTTACATGATTGCATACATGTAGGGGGAGCCTATGCATGTTACATGTCTTTCCAAAGCTTTACTTATTATTCTCTGTATCTTTATCTAAAGCTTTGATGTATGTTGTCATCAATTACCAAAAAGGGGGAGATTGAAAGCACAAGTGCTCCCTGGGTGATTTTGGTAATTAATGTCAACATATCTCTTGTTGGACTAATGTTTTCACCTAGTATGTTTCAGATAAGTTCAAAAAATGGAGTGGCGTGGACAAGAAGATGTGGAACCCCTTCAAGATGATAAGGACAAACGATTGGCTCAAGCTCAAAGCTCAAGACTCTACATTTTCTATTTTAGCGATCCAAGATCACATTGAGTCCATAGGAAAGCCAATACTATTAAGAGGGGGCGAGGTGTTGCTTAATGGCTTGCTTGCTCAAAGTGCTTAGTGATATGCTCCAAAGCCCTCAACCACTTTCTCACTTCCAAATATGTCCCAAACCAAAAGTCAAACTCGGCCCCACCGATTTGATCTATCTGGCGCCACCGAGTTCTCTTGACATAGACATTGCCAGAAACCCTAATCAATTCGGTCTCACCGATAGGGATCTCGGTCTCACCGAGATGGGATTGCAAACTCTCTATTGCCTATTGCAATAATCTCGGTTTCACCGAGATATGCGATCGGTCGCACCGAGTTCGCAATACAAACTCTCTGTCTCCTTTTCGTAATGTTTCGGTCCAACCGAGATGAGCGAATCGGTCCCACCGAGTTTGCCTGACCAACTCTCTGGTTAGCTTATTACCAAATCGGTCCCACCGAGTTTGTGTAATCGGTCTCAGCGAGATTACGTTATGCCCTAACCCTAATGACATCGGTCCCACCGAGTTGACATATCGGTCCCACCGAAAATCCTAACGGTCACATTATGAACCAAATCGGTATGTCTGAGTTTTCTGATTCGGTCCCACCGAGTTTGGTAAATTGTGTGTAACGGTTAGATTTTGTGTGGAGGCTATAAATACCCCTCCACCCACTCTTCATTCGTGGAGAGAGCCATCAGAACATGCCTACACTTCCAACATACATTTTCTGAGAGAGAACCACCTACACTTGTGTTGAGGTCAAGATATTCCATTCCAACCACATAAATCTTGATCTCTAGCCTTCCCCAAGTTGCTTTCCACTCAAATCTTCTTTCTACCAAATCCAATCCTATGAGACAGAGTTGAGTGTTGGGGAGACTATCATTTGAAGCACAAGAGCAAGGAGTTCATCATCAACACACCATCTATTACCTCTTGGAGAGTGGTGTCTCCTAGATTGGTTAGGTGTCACTTGGGAGCCTCCGTCAAGATTGTGGAGTTGAACCAAGAAGTTTGTACGGGCAAGGGGATCGCCTACTTCGTGAAGATCTACCCTAGTGAGGCAAGTCCTTCGTGGGCGACGGCCATGGTGGGATAGACAAGCTTGCTTCTTCGTGGACCCTTCATGGGTGGAGCCCTCCGTGGACTCGTGCAACCGTTACCCTTCATGGGTTGAAGTCTCCATCAACGTGGATGTACGATAGCACCACCTATCGGAACCACGGATAAAAAATCTCCGTGTCTCCAAATTGCGTTTGCACACTCCAATCCGATCTCCTTACATTCTTGCAACTTGCATGCTTTACTTTCCGCTGCTCATACACTCTTATCATGCTTGCTTGATATGTATTGTGAATGTGTGAACTTGTGCTAAACTCCACTTCAACTTGAAGAATTTAAAAACTGCAACTTTTATTGCTAGGAGTCTATTCACCCCCCTCTAGACACCCCTTCTCGATCCTTTCACTCGACCTGACCAGTCGACCACAAGAGAAGAGGGTCATCTTAAAGAAGAGCAGAAGAGCAAGCAGATTGAAGATATTACAAGTCTTTCTATACAATGTCGGTTGGCCACCCATGATGAACCAGAGCGCACGGAGAAATACTATTCCTTCCGGTCTCTCCATATGTGGCTCACATGCATTTCGAAACTAAAGTAGGAACATTTACCTGACCAATTAAACATCTCTCAGTTTTACTAATATCAGCATAATATAAGATTTTAATTTGTACAACTAAGCTTGTTTAGCTTGATGGGTGGAGCAGTGCTATTACGACTCGAACCACGTAGGCTGATCGTGGTCATCATAAAATGGGGAAACCGTAAGCATGATGAGTATAGTGTTGACCGTGGCAGTGGGATGGCAGATCTGAAGCTGCAAACCGCGCAAAGGGTAGTTAGCAACCGATGTTTGCTTTGAAATAACAACTAAGATTTGGTATGGACAAGAATGTACAGTCAACAAGTGACAAAGAAATGCAATTCTGCTGTCTCTCTATATGTCGCGACATGTATTTGGAAACTCAAGTGGGACCTTTAGCTAACCAATTAAATGTGTTTGTTAACTAATATCAGTATCATATCACAATCATATTTGAACAACTAAGCTTTGGAATTTTGAGTGTTGTGTTGTTTAGCTTGAAGGGTGGAGTAATGCTAGTACGACAGAAAGCACCTACGCAGATCATAGTAGAGTAGATAAAAGGGGAAAACCCTAAGCATCAAGAGTAAAATCAGGAAAGTGGAACTAGCTGGACCAGTGGGTGGCGCACATGCTTTTCGAAACGAATATAGGAACATTAGGTGACCAATTATACGTCTGTTTTAGTAATATGAGCATCATATCAAATTCGTATTTCAGCATGTAAGCTTTGGAATTATGAGTGGCATGTTGTTTCGCTTGATGGGTTGAGGTCTTGAGGAGCAGTGCTAGCACGACACGAAGCAGTGAAGCACCTACGATGATGGTAGTGAATATAAAGGGGGGAAACCATAAGCTTTACGAGTATAGTGACCGTGACATGGCGGATCTGAAGGTGCAAACCGGACAAAGCTACTTCGCAACCAATGTTTGCATTCAACTAGCCACTACGATTTGGTACGGACAAGAAAAGTACAATAAACAATTTAAGATCTATTTTCCGGGTGAGATCAATAACTTAAGCACATATGGAAGAGTACCACCTCTCTTGCGACGCCGTGTAGGCCCCTGCTGAGACGTTGAGGGTGCTGCGGGTGCGATGGCTGTCGGCGGCGGGGAAGAAGACTTTAGATGGCAGACGGCCGGGTCGGGGGATAAATCCTGTTGCCGTGGACGAGGCGGTCGTAGGAGCGGCAACGGCAAGGTGGACGACGGCACCGATGAAGCGAGACGACGCGATGAAATGATCTTGGTCCGGCGCCGTGGATGAGAGACGTCCATCTCTTGTAGTGGACGACGTGGTAGGGGTAGCGGCTCCGCCAAGGTGGGGGATGGGGTGGCAGACGGAGGAGGCTGGCTGCAGTGGGGAGGTTGTCGTGGCGCCGACGGTGTATGAATGGGGAAATGGAGGGGGAGGGGGGATCTCAAACTTTGGGACGCGCTTGTCTGAAATGTGGGAAAGTTACGAACTTATCCCCCGTTTAAAATTTCGGACATCACGTCGGTTGGGGATAGGACGGTAATCTCGCATCTCCCAAATATTTGCCGGTAACGATTTTGGGCGAGGAGAGGGTGTTTTGCCGCCCACGGTTGGTGCCCACAGTGTATTAACGGGGCTGACAGGTAGGGCGGTTGTGTCACGTCTGAGGGAAGTTACACATCTGCCCTATTTAAAATATTAGCCGACATTGATTTCGGACGAGGAGAGTTTGTTTTGCCGCCCACCATGGATGAATGGGGAAATGGAGGGAGAGACACATGTCTTTCGGACGAGCTTGAATCAAATGTGTTTTGCCGCCCACGTTTGGCGCCCACCGTGTCTGAATGGGCTCAGAGGCCGTCGTGTCACGTCTGATTGAAGTTACTAGTCTACCCCTATTGACAGCAGTGTAAATCCGGTCGATAAGGATGTCAAGTGTCAGGGGTAGACAGTAATTTCCATCTCGCAAACACTTGCTTCGGGCAGCCCACAAATAATAGTGGGTGTTTAGCCGCTTCGTTCAAAACTTGGGAGAATTAGCATTCACGTTTGCCCTGGGCCCTGGCAACTAAATCCAAATCCAATTTTTATTCGATTACGAATATCCACATATAATTCTACGTTTTGTTATTTATTTCTTCAAAATCACAACAAAGATTTATTCCACCTTTATATATGATTATGATTTAGAAATGCCGTGATCTTCGAAGTCAGTAGGTTGGATACACTTTGTGTCAAAAAGTTATTTCATCCAATACAATATGCTCACACGAAAAACAGCTCACCTTATGTCAATCATACAAGTGCTGAGAATTACCTCGCCTAAAAAATTTGGATCATTACAACACATGGACAACATAGGGGGTCTTACAACATAATCCATTCAGAGACATGACACAACATGCAAGTACAATAATCTAATGACAATTTCAACTGCTATCTAAAGAAGAACTGGGATTACCCTAGACTTCAGATAGCAGAAGCAGCAGGACCTCCTCCGTCTTCAAATGCAGCATTCTTACTTCCTCCAATTCTTGGGTTGCTTGCATAATGCGTGCAGCTAATTGCATAATTTCCAGCTTCAAGATCGAGATTACCTCATTCATGGCAGCCACACCATCTCTTTCTGCCTCTAGTAGAGCCTCAAGAACTATAATATCTATGCTCAGACAGCTCTCCGGCGGTGTTGCCTCTGAACTGCTACTATCTGGTAACATGGATGGTGCACTGCTTCCACAAATAGATTCTGGGGTTGTACATTGTGTCCTAGTGTGAACCGCATCCTGAAAGGTTTCCGCTGGACATAAGTAAGAGATAGTTATCGCATGATCCAGGTAGTAAGCTTACATGGTAAACAACATACGAATTATTGCCGAGCATGACAAGCTATAATTAAATGGTTCGAAGCAGCATCGGCCGAAAAGAAATTAAAATGGTAAGAAGAAACTAGGGATGTAAGTGGCAAATAAACGACATCCGCCAGTCCCATCTAGTTAGTTTTTCCTAGCTCCCTGGTTCATTTTCCTCAAAAATACAAAAACTCTTTTGAACTATCATACCACTAGTGGACTTTAATCGGGATTAAACGGGACCCAGTTGACATCCCTAGTTGAAAGGGAGTGTACCACCACTATATTTAAGTTGCCAAGGCATCTAAGCAGTTGAAATAATCTGAGAAAGCACTCAACAGTGTGGCCTCATATAAACTACGAAGACAGTCTTGTGATGAAGTTCAGAGGAAAAGTTAAGGACTCAAATGAACTAGGCATGCATTTCTTTACGATAGTACAACAGGCACTGCTAACATATTGGCCAACTCAGGTATAGCGTAACAAGTAACAAACAAGCATTCGAATCAAGCAATACAGCAAAGCAGACAGCTGGACTATTTGTTATTCTGTAGGATTACAGGTTGAGGGCACAAGCCAAGAAAGCAGCCCACACGCATTACATTTCACATGTAATAAAATACACTGGCTTACCATATGTTGCTGTGAAGCCTCGCTGTTGTTGCAATGTTCTTTGAAGATATCGTCAGCATCCCGTGGTTGCAAATCTACTTGTTGTAGTTTATTCTGCACCCTCTATTTAGGTAAAATTAATTTTAATTGCATGCACTGGTTCGAATTGATCATCAATGGTTCATCTAAACTAATGAAAGAAGGGTGTGTGCATACACGCAATCTGCTTCCCTCTATTTTTATGCTTGTTCGAGGTGACAACCCCAAAAGAACAAATATTTTGCTTGATGGGGTTGGCAGCTCCATAATTAATAGAAGCATCAAATTAGTCATGAACTTGGGAAGATCAAGAACACACAAAAAAGTAATGAACAGAGGTTCGGAGCAGTGATGTAATAGCTAGCATCAGAAAATGTAGGGTAAAACAAACAAAAACTAGCGGAACCACATGCTAGTTTGCTAATGTGTAATTAAGCATAGAGAACATGAAGCAGTCTGATGGAACCAACAGGTGGCATCAGAACAACACCATTATCATAAATATAGCATGCAAGAAGTAAAATAGTAGGCAGTGATATCTAGGAAGTACAGTAATACTTAGGACACAACTAAAGCATATTAACTATATGTGCACTGGTATGTAATTTAGCACATGTAACATGTTCACTGCCAGAAGTATGGCCCTACAGGTGCAAGCAGAATAACGCGTCTCATGAAAATCTGAATGATGCCCTGAAGAAATTCAAAGGTGCGGTGCTTATGCTAAGAAAGTGAACGTAGGCGCCAGCCGTTGGATAATAGTACCTGATTCTCAGCGGCGTATGGGTATCGTTGGCATACTTGATAGCTAAGGATCGTCGATGGTGCTCGTGTTGTAGTTGAGTCTGGGCCGGTTGTCGCCGTCGCTGAAGCGGCTCCGGTGCTACGGTTGCGGCGCCTGTTGACATACAAGAAAGCTCATCTGTGGTAAGTGAACAGTTGCACGATAAAGAGAAAAACCGAAGGAGTACAAATCGAAATAACCTGATGAGGCTGCGGCGTCGGTAAAGCAGGGCCGGTGGAGTTGAATATGGCGTCCGTGGAGCGGGTCCGGTGCAGTGGACGAAGGCTTCGGGGGGCGCGTTGTACAGTGCTTTCGGTGAGGCGGATCTGTTGCGGCGGATGAGGGCTTGTATGAAGAGCCAGCGAAGGGACGGACGAGGGAGTCAGTGAAGGGCCTACACTGTGGTGGACGAGGGCACCGGTTAAGCAGATCTGGTGCGGTGGACCATGATGGCGGTCAAGGAGAACTGGAGCGGTGGACAAGCCAGTCGCTGAAGCGGCTCCGGTGAAGTGGTGAGTTGGCAGTTGGGGATTCCAAGGTGCGGAAGGTAGATCCATCGGGGTGTGAGGTCCACCGCTGCGGCGGAGGACTAGATCTGGCGGCTTGCCGTGGTTGGGGGGGTCGTTGAGGGGAAGGGGAGGGGCTCTGGGGAAGAATGTTGGGGGCAAAAGAGGGGAAAACAATGGAGTTACCAAAGCAGCCCTTTTCGTTCATGTGGCAGGGGTAAAACAGGAATATCGCAGGGCTAAACTTTGGAGCGCAAGATATTTCGATGTGAGCAGGAAGTTTGAAAGCTTTTGGCGCCTGAAATTATATTTTGCTCTTGTACGGCCGACTATGATATCATGACCGAGAATTTGTTTGTTTTGCACGCAAAAAAAGTGCAAGTTTTGAAAATCAATGTCTCCAACTCGAAACTTAGATTGTCCATTCGATTCAAATATGGATCATTGAGCTACTACAAGCAAATACCATCATACGGTCCAATTCAAATGAAATTCCAAATGTGTTTATCCTAAATATGATGACAAAAGAAAAAATGTGTATGTGTATGAATAAAGTGGATGATTATAAAGTTTGAACATGCCCGTATGTGTATATATCTAGGTTTGATATATGAATTTGAAATCACGAAATCCCGGCTTAAAAAATGTACCTCCGTTTAAATGAATTACAAAATCTAATGATGGAGTCGAATTCCAAAATTCCAATCTTAGGTTTGTATTTCTGGTACATTGATGTCTACTACACAACCTTCTTCTTGTAGACGTTGTTGGGCCTCCAAGTGCAGAGGTTTGTAGGACAGTAGCAAATTTCCCTCAAGTGGATGACCTAAGGTTTATCAATCCGTGGGAGGCGTAGGATGAAGATGGTCTCTCTCAAACAACCTTGCAACCAAATAACAAAGAGTCTCTTGTGTCCCCAACACACCCAATACAATGGTAAATTGTATAGGTGCACTAGTTCGGCGAAGAGATGGTGATACAAGTGCAATATGGATGGTAGATATAGGTTTTTGTAATCTGAAAATATAAAAACAGCAAGGTAGCAAGCGATAAAAGTGAGCGTAAACGGTATTGCAATGCTAGGAAACAAGGCCTAGGGTTCATACTTTCACTAGTGCAAGTTTTCTCAACAATAATAACATAATTGGATCATATAACTATCCCTCAACATGCAACAAAGAGTCACTCCAAAGTCACTAATAGCGGAGAACAAATGAAGAGATTATGGTAGGGTACGAAACCACCTCAAAGTTATTCTTTCCGATCAATCCATTAGGCTATTCCTATAAGTGTCACAAACAGCCCTAGAGTTCATAGTAAAATAACACCTTAAGACACACATCAACCAAAACCCTAATGTCACCTAGATACTCCAATGTCACCTCAAGTATCCGTGGGAATGATTATACGATATGCATCACACAATCTCAGATTCATCTATTCAACCAACACATAGAACCTCAAAGAGTGCCCCAAAGTTTCTACCAGAGAATCAAGACGAAAACATGTGCCAACCCCTATGCATAGGTTCATGGGCGGAACCCGCAAGTTGATCACCAAAACATACATCAAGTGGATCAATAGAATACCCCATTGTCACCACGGGTATCCCACGCAAGACATACATCAAGTGTTCTCAAATCCTTAAAAGACTCAATCTGATAAGATAAATTCAAAGGGAAAACTCAATCCATTACAAGAGAGTAGAGGGGGAGAAACATCATAAGATCCAACTATAATAGCAAAGCTCGCGATACATCAAGATCGTGTCACCTCAAGAACACGAGAGAGAGAGAGATCAAACACATAGCTACTGGTACATACCCTCAGCCCCGAGGGTGAACTACTCCCTCCTCGTCATGGAGAGCACCGGGATGATGAAGATGGCCACCGGTGAGGGATCCCCCCTCCGGCAGGGTGCCAGGACAGGGTCCCGATTGGTTTTCGGTGGCTACAGAGGCTTGCGGTGGCGGAACTCCCGATCTATTCTGTTCCCCGATGGTTTTAGGGTATATTGGTATATATAGGAGGAAGAAATACGTCAGGGGAGCCACAAGGGGCCCATGAGGGTGGAGGGCGCGCCCAGGGGGGATGGGCGCGCCCCCCTCCCTCATGCCTTCCTCGTTTATTCCCTGACGTGCACTCCAAGTCCCCTGGATTGCTTCCGTTCCAAAAATAACTTTACCGAAGGTTTCATTCCGTTTGGACTCCGTTTGATATTCCTTTTCTTCGAAACACTGAAACAAGGGAAAAAAACAGGAACTAGCACTGGGCTCTGGGTCAATAGGTTAGTCCCAAAAATCATATAAAAGTGCTTAGTAAAGCCCAATAATCATCAAAAACAGAATATAATATAGCATGAAGCAATCAAAAATTATAGATACGTTGGAGACGTATCAAGCATCCCCAAGCTTAATTCCTGCTCGTCCTCGAGTAGGTAAATGATAAAAACAGAATTTTTGATGTGGAATGCTACTTGGCATAATTTCAATGTAATTCTTCTTAATTGTGGTATGAATATTCAGATCCAAAAGATTCAAGATAAAAGTTTAATATTGACATAAAAATAATAATACTTCAAGCATACTAACTAAGCAATCATGTCTTCTCAAAATAACATGGCCAAAGAAAGTTCATCCCTACAAAATCATATAGTTTGGTCATGCTCCATTTTCGTCACACAAGAATGCTCTCATCATGCACAACCCCGATGACAAGCCAAGCAATTGTTTCATACTTTAGTAATCTCAAACTTTTTTCAACTTTCACGCAATACATGAGCGTGAGCCATGGATATAGCACTATGGGTGGAATAGAATATAATGATGGGGGTTATGTGGAGAAGACAAAAAAGGGAGGAAGTCTCACATCAACGAGGCTAATAAATGAGCTATGGAGATGCCCATCGATTGATGTTAATGCAAGGAGTAGGGATTGCCATGCAACGGATGCACTAGAGCTATAAATATATGAAAGCTCAACAAAAGAAACTAAGTGGGTGTGCATCCAACTTGCTTGCTCACGAAGACCTAGGGCATTTGAGGAAGCCCATTGTTGGAATATACAAGCCAAGTTTTATAATGAAAAATTCCCACTAGTATATGAAAGTGACAAAACAAGAGACTCTCTATCATGAAGATCATGGTGCTACTTTGAAGCACAAGTGTGGTAAAAAGGATAGTAACATTGTCCCTTCTCTCTTTTCTCTCATTTTTTGGGCCTTATCTTTTTTATGGCCTTTCTCTCTCTTTTTTTTATTCCTCACTTGGGACAATGCTCTAGAAAATGATGATCATCACACTTCTATTTATCTACAACTCAATGATTACAACTCGATACTAGAACAAAGTACGACTCTATATGAATGCTTTCGGCGGTGTACCGGGATAGGCAATGAACAGAGAGTGACATGTATGAAAGAATTATGAATGGTGGCTTTGCCACAAATACGATGTCAACTACATGATCATGCAAAGCAATATGACAATGATGAACGTGTCATGATAAACGGAACGGTGGAAAGTTGCATGTCAATATATCTCAGAATGGCTATGGAAATGCCATAATAGGTAGGTATGGTGGCTGTTTTGAGGAAGATACAAGGAGGTTCATGTGTGAAAGAGCATATCATATCACGGGGTTTGGATGCACCGCCGAAGTTTGCACCAACTCTCAATGTGAGAAAGGGCAATGCACGGTACCGAAGAGGCTAGCAATGATGGAAGGGTAAGAGTGCGTATAATCCATGGAATCAACATTAGTCATAAAGAACTCACATACTTATTGCAAAAATCTACAAGTCATCAAAAACCAAGCACTACGCGCATGCTCCTAGGGGGATAGATTGGTAGGAAAAGACCATCGCTCGTCCCCGACCGCCACTCATAAGGAGGACAATCAAAGAACACCTCATGTTTCAAATTTGTTACATAACGTTTACCATACGTGCATGCTACGGGACTTGCAAACTTCAACACAAGTATTTCTCAAATTCACAACTACTCAACTAGCACAACTTTAATATCACTACCTCCATATCTCAAAACAATCATCAAGCATCAAACTTCTCTTAGTATTCAACACACTCATAAGAAAGTTTTTACTAGTCTTGAATACCTAGAATATTAGGATTAAGAAAATTACCATGCTGTTTAAGACTCTCAAAATAATATAAGTGAAGCATGAGAGAACAATAGTTTCTATAAAACAAATCCACCGCCGTGCTCTAAAAGATATAAGTGAAGCACTAGAGCAATAACAAACTACTCCGAAAGATATAAGTGAAGATCAATGAGTAGTCGAATAATTATGTAACTATGTGAAGACTCTCTAACATTTAAGAATTTCACATCTTGGCATTTTATTCAAACAGCAAGCAAGGCTAAAGAAAATAAAATGACGCTCCAAGCAAAACACATATCATGTGGTGAATAAAAATATAGCTCCAAGTAAAGTTACCGATGGAAGTAGACGAAAGAGGGGATGCCTTCCGGGGCATCCCCAAGCTTAGGCTCTTGCCACTCCTTATTCCATAGTCCATCGAATCTTTACCCAAAACTTGAAAACTTCACAACACAAAACTTAACAGAAAATCTCGTGAGCTCCGTTAGCGAAAGAAAACAAAACACCACTTCAAGGTACTGTAATGAAATCATTCTTTATTTATATTGGTGTTAAACCTACTGTATTCCAACTTCTATATGGTTTATAAACTATTTTACTAGCCATAGAGTCATCAAAATAAGCAAACAACGCACGAAAAACAGAATCTGTCAAAAACAGAACAGTCTGTAGTAATCTGTAACTAACGCAAACTTCTGGAACTCAGACAAATCTAAAAAAATAGGAAGACCTAGATAATTTGATTATTGATCTGCTGAAATTTGAATCAGTATTTTATCACGTTCTGGTGATTTTAAACAATTGTTTTCGTGAACAGAAAGTTTCTGGAATTTTCAGCAAGATCAAATAACTATCATCCAAGAAGATCCTATAGGTCTTACTTGGCACAAACACTAATTAAAACATAAAACCACATCTAACCAGAGGCTAGATGATTTATTTATTACTAAACAGAACCAAAAAGTAAGAAACAAAAATAAAATTGGGTTGCCTCCCAACAAGCGCTAACGTTTAACGCCCCTAGCTAGGCATGATGATTTCAATGATGCTCACATAAGAGATAAGAATTGAAACATAAAGAGAGCATCATGAAACACATGGCAAGCACATTTAAGTCTAACCCACTTCCTATGCATAGGGATTTTGTGAGCAAACAACTTAAGGGAACAATAATCAACTAGCATAGGAAGGCAAAACAAGCATAACTTTAAAACTTTAAGCACATAGAGAGGAAACTTGATATTATTGCAATTCCTACAAGCATATGTTCCTCCCTCATAATAATTTTCAGTAGCATCATGAATGAATTCAACAATATAACTATCACATAAAGCATTCTTTTCATAATCTACAAGCATAGAATTTTTATTACTCTCCACATAAGCAAATTTCTTCTCATGAATAGTAGTGGGAGCAAACTCAACAAAATAATTATCATGTGAAGCATAATCCAATTGAAAATTAAAATCATGATGACAAGTTTCATGGTTATCTTTATTCTTTATAGCATATGTGTTATCACAATAATCATCATAAATAGGAGGCATGCTTTCATCATAATAAATTTGCTCATCAAAACTTGGGGGACTAAAAATATCATCTTCATCAAACATAGCATCCCCAAGCTTGTGGCTTTGCATATCATTAGCATCATGGGTATTCAAAGAATTCATACTAACAACATTGCAATCATGCTCATCATTTACATATTTCATGCCAAGCATTCTATGTAATTCATCTTCTAGTACTTGAGCACAATTTTCCTTCCCATCATTTTCACGAAAGACATTAAAAAGACGAAGCATATGAGGCACCCTTAATTCCATTTTTTTGTAGTTTTATTTTATAAACTAAACTAGTGATAAAACAAGAAACAAAAAGATTCGATTGCAAGATCTAAAGATATACCTTCAAGCACTCACCTCCCCGGTAACGGCGCCAGAAAAGAGCTTAGTTGACGGGGTGTGAGTGCCGCTTACCTAGCCTCCCCGGCAACGGCGCCAGAAAAGAGCTTGATGTCTACTACACAACCTTCTTCTTGTAGACGTTGTTGGGCCTCCAAGTGCAGAGGTTTGTAGGACAGTAGCAAATTTCCCTCAAGGGGATGACCTAAGGTTTATCAATCCGTGGGAGGCGTAGGATGAAGATGGTCTCTCTCAAACAACCCTGCAACCAAATAACAAAGAGTCTCTTGTTTCCCCAACACACCCAATACAATGGTAAATTGTATAGGTGCACTAGTTCGGCGAAGAGATGGTGATACAAGTGCAATATGGATGGTAGATATAGGTTTTTGTAATCTGAAAATATAAAAACAGCAAGGTAGAAAGCGATAAAAGTGAGCGTAAACGGTATTGCAATGCTAGGAAACAAGGCCTAGGGTTCATACTTTCACTAGTGCAAGTTTTCTCAACAATAATAACATAATTGGATCATATAACTATCCCTCAACATGCAACAAAGAGTCACTCCAAAGTCACTAATAGCGGAGAACAAATGAAGAGATTATGGTAGGGTACGAAACCACCTCAAAGTTATTCTTTCCGATCAATCCATTAGGCTATTCCTATAAGTGTCACAAACAGCCCTAGAGTTCATAGTAAAATAACACCTTAAGACACACATCAACCAAAACCCTAATGTCACCTAGATACTCCA
This sequence comes from Triticum aestivum, assembly GCF_018294505.1. NCBI lineage: Eukaryota > Viridiplantae > Streptophyta > Magnoliopsida > Poales > Poaceae > Triticum > Triticum aestivum. The sequence continues at coordinate 467,597,742 of NC_057811.1, forward strand.
ATGTCACCTCAAGTATCCGTGGGAATGATTATACGATATGCATCACACAATCTCAGATTCATCTATTCAACCAACACATAGAACCTCAAAGAGTGCCCCAAAGTTTCTACCGGAGAATCAAGACGAAAACATGTGCCAACCCCTATGCATAGGTTCATGGGCGGAACCCGCAAGTTGATCACCAAAACATACATCAAGTGGATCAATAGAATACCCCATTGTCACCACGGGTATCCCACGCAAGACATACATCAAGTGTTCTCAAATCCTTAAAAGACTCAATCTGATAAGATAAATTCAAAGGGAAAACTCAATCCATTACAAGAGAATAGAGGGGGAGAAACATCATAAGATTCAACTATAATAGCAAAGCTCGCGATACATCAAGATCGTGTCACCTCAAGAACACGAGAGAGAGAGAGAGAGAGATCAAACACATAGCTACTGGTACATACCCTCAGCCCCGAGGGTGAACTACTCCCTCCTCGTCATGGAGAGCGCCGGGATGATGAAGATGGCCACCGGTGAGGGATCCCCCCTCCGGAAGGGTGCCGGAACAGGGTCCCGATTGGTTTTTGGTGGCTACAGAGGCTTGCTGTGGCGAAACTCCCGATCTATTCTGTTCCCCGATGGTTTTAGGGTATATTGGTATATATAGGAGGAAGAAATACGTCAGGGGAGCCACGAGGGGCCCACGAGGGTGGAGGGCGCGCCCCCCTGCCTCGTGCCTTCGTCGTTGATTCCCTGACGTGCACTCCAAGTCCCCTGGATTGCTTCCGTTCCAAAAATAACTTTTCTGAAGGTTTCATTCCGTTTGGACTCCGTTTGATATTCCTTTTCTTCGAAACACTGAAACAAGGGAAAAAACAGGAACTAGCACTGGGCTCTGGGTCAATAGGTTAGTCCCAAAAATCATATAAAAGTGCTTAGTAAAGCCCATTAATCATCCAAAACAGAATATAATATAGCATGAAGCAATCAAAAATTATAGCTACGTTGGAGACGTATCATACATCAAGGTATATCACGCATGTTCAAAAGTATCGTTATCTCATAGTCCAAACTGTGAAACAAATTGATCAACCATGAGTGCACACACTATTGACCATGTATATCTCAATTACGCTAAAGTCCGTCAAATATAGACACCTCACTCTTTATCTGAAGCCAACCCCCTCGTCGTCCACCCCCCACCCCTTGTCGCCCCCCCCCCCCCACACACACACACAGAAGTCGTTCTGTCCCCCAAACACCAACACACGAGCACATTAACACCCCTCTCTCTTCTAAAGTCCAGAACCCAATATAGGTCTCTATCACTTTGTCTCTTGGGCATGCACACATCTCTTCCCCCACTCTCTAGCTAGGTCTCCCGGCATCTCTCTTTCCCAAGCACACGCACTATGTAGAGTGTATCTTTCCCATACACACAAAACGTCGCCCCCAAACGTCTATCTCCCTAGTTATGTGGTTCTCGCACACTCACCTCACACACCACCCCCACTGCAAAACAAGCACACTTTGTCTCCTTGTGCACCACTCTCCTCTTTCTATCTCTCCCACATGCGGACCCGCCCCAGCTCCTCCCTGTATACATATATGTCGTGACTCTTTCCATAGCTCCCTAATGTATCATCATTCTCGATCTCGCACATTTTTCTCTACACCATCTATTCTAGATCTCTCATGAAGTCCCTATCACACACACGATGGCTCGCTTCCCTTGCGTCTCCGTACATAGGCCAATTTCAAACAACATCAACATTGTCTCCCTATCTATACGCCATTTATGGACACAAACGCCCCCTCTCTTCCTCTCTCTCTCTCTCTCTCTTTCTCTCTCTCTCTCTCTCTCCGTCGTTAGCTCTCTCTCTCTCTCTCTCGCTCTCGCTCTCACACCCCTCTCCCACACACACTCGATGTCTCTTCCAAATAGTCTGCTCCCCCCGCCCGCACCCATGCTATCCCGCTACTACACATGTCAAACCATTCCCCCTTCCCTTATATTAGGTTTACATCATTAGTAGTCTCTCTACTCCACATACGTACACACACTCCCTCTCACACACAAACGCGCGCACAAACACACACAGACACGCACAAACACCCATTAATCTGGATCCTCATCTCTCCCCATGTCCGCATGTGTATCTCACACACTCACTCTCGAATTATGTATATGTGTCTCCACGTTACACAACACAACAAAGCCCCATGTACATGTCTCTCTCTATCCTCCACACACATAGACACAAAGAATCTGTTATCATTGCCTCAGTCTCTAGACATATCACACACACACTGTCTCTCTCTCTCTCGCAAACACGCTCAACAAGGGTTTCCCCGTGAATAACTTACCGTCTATTCATCAACAGTCGTGGCAGTACGGCGAACACGAGACGTGAAAAAGAATAAATCTACACGTGCTTAGACCACCTAGTATGACTACTAGGACTAGAGCAAGCCAAAAAGCGCGCCGCCGTCACCCCCTCCTTATCGGCGACGGGAAAACCTTTGTTTTACAAAGTCGAGAAGTCATTGTGCTAAGGCCTCACATGCTGAGGCGTTGACTAGAATGTAGATGTTAGTTTACGGAAACAAGTATCGATAATACGTTTGTATCTCCATACTTATATTTCTTCTCTTATAAAAACCCAAGTTGGTGATGATGGTACGCGTGCCATCTTGCAATATAGACCGTCCGATCTATATCTGACTGGTGGAAATTAAACTAAAAGATACCCGCACCCCAGACAAGGCCTTCCCTTGTTCATCCTTATCTCCAACAACCTCATTGTTGAGCAATTAAGAAAGGAAGCCTCTGGAACAAACTAGCCTGGTGGCCGCTGTCGGCGTCGTCAATCCCCATGCCTCCGCTCAGTCCGACCACCAATCACCACCACGCCCTACTCCTCTTCACCTTATCTCCTATTTCTTTAGATATCATTAGTTTTTACACATGGGATTACTCCCGCATGGTTCAATCACAACGAGTGTTTTTATATAAAAAAATGCATCTTGATGTTCCGTGCAATGCACGGATCTTGCTAGTACTCCTATAGAAGACTAAGTTGGTGATGATGGTGTGTCTGCCATCCGTCGTTTGTGACCATTATATCTACATCTAACGACTGTGAGGTAAGTTGTTGCCTTTTCTCACCAACATCCCACTTGTCTACCAATTTGCAGAAAAACCCATAATTAGTATCTTAAAACCAACCACATCCCTCCCTGAACTCACCAAAACAGCCCAAGGAATATATTCTAATTGAAACATAATATATCTCTAGTGATATATGTATATCAAAATTAGAGTGTTTTGTATCAAGTTTGTGAATAAGTATTATTCTAATTATGATTCGTTGCAACGCACATGAACATTGCTAGTATTTCCAACCATGCAATCTTTTTCCTAGTATTCCATAGTTTCGAGTTTTCCATCAAGATGTTAGTCACTCATGGTTGATATTTACTTTCAATCATGTACACATATGCACTATGTAACTAGCCTTGCTTATTGGGTTCCAAAGCTTAACTTTCACTCCTACTTACAATATCTAGAGTATTTAACAAAAAACTACCACTTTCAACCAGCCCTAGGAAGAATCTATTGTACAAAAAATAGCAAAAACATACCCAAAATTTCTTAATCCACGCCAAAAACTACTACCTAGTACGTACCGATTAGGTTAGTTTAGACCCATTTATGACAGGGTTGGCCCACACGTCCGTGCTAACGAGGCAGCTTAAACCAACACATTCTGTTTGATCGTTGACACGAGGGGCCCACATCTGACCTTCTATCCTGTTATTCCCCCTCAAATCATTATTTTTCCTGAACATTACTTCAAACAGTAATGACGCGTGTTCGTCGGTGGCACCGGTGATGAGCGAGTTGGCCGCCGCTCCGCCGGACGGGCCGGACGCCGCGCTGGCCTTCGCACGGGTCGGCAGGCTGGCCCGAGCATGACTCACGAGCGAGCAAGCCGCCGCGCTGGCTTCGCTCGAGCCAGATGGCTGGCCTTAGCGCAGCGCGCGCGAGCAAGCCGCCGCGTCACCGTGCCAATCTAGCTAGCAAACCTTGCAGACAAGCAGCTGGACGGAGCTATCTTGGCTAGCTAGCGGCCGCGAGCGCCGGACGGAGCTGGCATCCGCAAGATGGGCTCCGCACCGCTGGCGGTTTTGACCTCGCCTTCTGCCGGCGGCGGTAGCTGCGTCCCACGACCGAGGATGACTAGGTGGACGGGCCGGAGGTAGGAGGTCACTCGGGGATTTTTATGCAGACTGACATGTAGGTCCCACAAGTCATAACGCCCGGTCGAATAGAAGGCGTTGACTTAATGGGCGACATGGGCCCTGTTTGGATACCCTAAGTCAAAGGTTAGATTCTAACCCTGAACTAACTCTAACCAAAGTGGTGTTTGGATGGCAGGGTTAGATTGACAACAAATGTATCCAAACAGGGCCATGGGTTGAAACGTGCCTATAACAACACTTTGTAGAGTAGTCGTTTCTTGGTAGGGCTGGTTGGTAAGAGCATGTACAATGGTTGATAAGGTAGTCTTATCTTAAGTCTGCCACGTATGCAAGTGGTAGTAGTTTCTTGGCATTATTAGTGGTTTCTTGCATTATTAGGGGTTTCTTGTAAGGAACAATGTACTACTAGCGACAAAAGGTGATTCTAGGTTGCGTTGTACTCCAACGAGTACTACTAGTGGTCGCGGGAGTGTATACCTCGTTTTGTGGGTTCGATCCCGGCCGAACGCACAGCGGCCTTTTTTTTAATAGTAACTTCGCTATGAGCCAATATTTTACATGGGTAGTTTGAGTTTTGAAGTCAAACGGACGTGCGGCACCACAATCTGGGTGCACTGGATAGCCTAGCCACGTGAACGGGTTTTCCTTCTCAGCATCTCGTGGCTCGCGTGCTCGCCCTAGCCGCACCTCGCTTGCAGCTTCCTCATCAGCTAGTAGCATATTTAAACTAGCGCCTCCCAATTAAGCCCGAGGAGCCGGAAAAGCCTGGTGGGGCATTGGGAACTGTGCAATATGGCTCTGTACATAAATTGCTCTACTACTACTCTGTAGCTTGTGGCGTTGCACGCATGGACTTCACTCCATTATCGGCTCTACTATAAAAGAAATTCCTCTTGACGTGTTTTTTTGAAACGGAGGCAAAAGCTTTGCTTCATCTCATTCATAAAGAAGGAACTACTAACAAAGTTCGACGAGATTCATTACACCTCCACAAATGGAAGCGAAAAGCCTAGTCTCGCTGTATCAAATAACTCAAATGTTCTGCCCCCGCAGTAACCGTCGCTGATAAACAGGCTGCTAGTGTGTGCGTGAGAGGAGCGGCTGAGTAGGCCAGCTACGTGAGAGGAGCAGCTAAATAGAGCACCGAGAGTACCCACTAGGCCACTACACAGGTGTACTTTCCCTGCATTGATAGTGCAACGATGGTTCTAGAGAACAGTAGTACCCTCCACTTCCAACTGTAGCTCCTTGGCCCTGAGATTCAAGAGTTCAAAACTGGTGCACTATACTAGAAGTACAATACATCGCACTACTAGTTGAGAAAGTAGTACTAGTACTGCTACAGTACGAGTACGTATTCCTCCGTCACATAATGTAAGAAGTTTTTTGACACTAGTTGGCGTGTACAAAAAATAGCAAAAACATAACCAAAATTTCTTAATCCACACCAAAAACTACTAGCTAGTGCCAAAAATATCTTACTAGTGCTATTATTTACAGTATAATGCAATCCCATAACGTCCCATAATGCTAGTACTAGTAGTAAATAATAGCCTCACCCCTTCGCTAACGAACGATCTACAGTTGGAAGGGACGAGGCCCTGCGGTTACTACGCTCTTATCTCCTCCTCGCCAGTTCCCCTCCCCCCGAAGGGAAGGCAGTTCGTCACTGCTCCCATGGATTCGCCAGGCGGTTCTCCTCCTCGTCGGGGCTGGGAGACCTTGGACGACGATCCTCTGGGAGAAATTGCACGCCGCTCCGACGTCCTCACCGCCGCAGGACTCGGTGCTTCCTGCACCAACTTTTTCAAGATGGTGCTTAAAAAGGCTTGGGAAAAGGCCATGCTTGTTGGTCTTCCATGCGTCCTCGAGGAGAAGGTTCTTCTATGGGACAATCCTTCGAACAGTCCACCGCTCCCTGGCCATGGTTGGACGTTGACTCCGCTAGAGTTGCCAACGTTGAGAGGTAGTCGGATTTTGTCCGATGAGCAGGTTAGTAATGGAGTTTGATCATGTAGTACTTAGTTATTCCATTTCCATCCCGTAATTTCTCCGCTGCCCACCGTCTTATATATAGGTCTGGGTCGGTGCCAACGAAGATTGGCTTGCATACCTCCGGCCGGATACCACCATCGTTTTGCACAACATCCACAGCAGTGCGTCCGTTCCGGTAGACCCCTTCTCCACCATTGGGATCGGCCTTCCGGACTGGCTGGGCTTGAATACATATGATGATGCCTACATGAGATTGAAGAAGATAGCAATTGCGGACCCGCCGACAAAGCGACGCGGCTACGACGATTACTATCTCATCGCGGTGTTCGACATAAGGATTGCCATCAATGCAAGAGGCAGTAACGGCAGAGGCTGACGCATGTTGGCGGCGGCAGATTTGTACCCCTACACGTTCGAAGACGCCGTGCGCCATCTAGGCCGCATCTTCGCGGTGAGAAGCCAGGGGACTTATTTCATCTGGTTGCCATCCTACGGTACGGGAGATTACAAACGGAATGCACAAACCATCATTTGCATCCCTAACGGTACTCCATTATTTTGCAGGGACCAGTCATCCCGTGATCAAAATAAGATCGCCGATCCTGGATGTGCATTTGCATCCATGATTCGGTCTAACCTGGAACCTTGTAGCTGACTTTGGCATATTGGGATCAACTATCTTAGCAGTCGTTACCCATGGTACCACTGATGTGCAACATGGTCACACAATCTACCACGATCGGACCGTCACCATCTACCCAGGTATTCCATTTTTAACCCTCTCGCCTTCTCTTTCATTGTTGTACTAGTACTCTACTTACGTACTACTACCTCCGTCCTGGTTTATTGGTCTCCATTGTAATTTGTGCCAAACTTTGACCATAAATTTAATTAATAAAAAGTTCATGCATGTTATTAAAAATTATATCATTGAAAACAATGTTCAAAAACGAATCCAGAGATATAATTTTTGTTGACATGCACTAACATTTTTTAAGTTAAATATTTAGTCAAAATTTGGCACAAATTACAAAGGGGACTAATAAACTAGGACGGAGGTGGTAGTAGGAGTACTTTTTACCTTGGAGGACGTGTATAGCTAGCTAGGCCCTTGAAGACTTGAACCCACTAGCTGCCACCATTTTTGTTTTTCCATGTCTTACTATCTCATCCATGTAGCCAAGAGTGGCTATATATAGTAAGCCGGTTATTTTACTTCCTCTATACCGGAGTAGTACTATTTGCTGCACAGTATTACTGACCACCATATTTGAGCACAACATTATTATGCATGGACCTTGACTATGTACGTCACCATGTGTCTAGATCTAAGATGCTGCGTGTACCAGATGAACGGCGCCGAGTTCGACCCCCGTGATGCTACGTGGGTGCCGAGGAACACTCTTGGAGAGTACTCGCTTTTCATTGGGGACAGCTACCCCATTGTGAAGCGGATGCCACCTTCTGTGCACGACACAGAAGGCCTGCCATTCATGAAGCATGGTTGTGTCTTCAGTGCGCACCGCCGGATGAACGGCATGCTGGGACACACTATCCCTGATTTATGCCGCTTCAGCTTGGATGAGTCTCCATCGTGTGGAACCGGACTAGAAAGCTGCGACAATGATTCCCGTTGCCCACCGCTATGGATCGTGCCATCCATGAAGAACACCTGGGACTGGAACCTGGAGGAGGACATGTAGCCCATCTATAACGTGTAAGTGGAGTACGGTAAATTGTGAACGGTAGCGCTGTGAATATATGTAGACTAGTCGTGCACAAATTTATCACATGAATTGGAGATGAACTTGTGTGGCATGCTGGCATTTGTCCTTTAGAATTTATTACTAGTAAATGTGTTATGTGTACGTGCAACTTGTGTGGTTGTTGCATGGGCTCCAACACACTCTTTGAGAAAAAAAGGTGGCACAGCTTTGGATATATGTGATGTGGCGGCATCATACAGTAGCATCGTTCGCTATAGTTGTAGTACACTCCTACTAGGACGACAACTCCTATAAAACCTTGCGCTTGGCTCTTTGCCTCTTCGGGAGGTTCAACAGTTCGTACTCGTGTGAACCTTGCACTTGGCTCTTCGCCTCTTCGGAAGGTCCAACAATGATGATACTACAGTACATTATGCTTCTGGCAATCTGATACCGATTGAACTGCTGCACGTCCACCGCGAGGGTGAGGGCGAGGGAGAGGGAGAGGGCGCTGTAGTCAAAACCCTCTCCTCGTCCTGCGAACCACCGCGCGCGTGGGCGAGGGAGAGGCGTAGTAAGCAAGCTTTTCCTCGTTCGGCGAGTTGACGGGACACATCAAAGCAGTACTAGTACTAGTAGTCCATACTGCATCCTTTCCGGTTAATATGGCTTAATTTGAAATGAGAAAAATACACTGGCGGTCAACGTACGTAACAATACGCTCTTTATGGTCACTATATATAGTTTTGCGGTGATTATATGATCACTAGCTCATCGTAGAGCACCATATTGCACCCTACTGACCGGCCACATAGTCTACGTGGCACTTTGTTGACTGGTTAAATTGCACCTGGTTTCTGGGTCCCACCTGTCAGTTGGCAGAGCAAAGAAATCAGCTAAAAAACAAAGAGTGTAGTGCATCTACACTTCCAATGCATTTAGCCTTTAATCTAAATCGATATTGATTGACTAATGCAACAACTTGTGCTCTAGGTATAGGCTACATGTCTATCCTTAACTACAGCATGCAACGATCTTCATTTAATCTTCTTCTCTCAATGGTCGCATGCACACATAAGTCTGCTACTTTTGGGCGTTAATTATGCCCTGGTCAATGTGTAAATCTCTAAATGTACAGTCTTTCACGGACGTAGGGAGTAGGTTGAGCACTTGAGCATGAGCATGTGTGTTGCATCGTGTGCTGTGTGCCGCATGGGTGCGTGAGTGTTGCGTGCGTCCATGTGTACGTGTGAGTGTTGCATGTTGCATGCATGCATGCATGGGGCTTACTCCCTCCCATTGACATGTTCATATTTCAAGCTTCCTCTATTCCCTCCATATGGTGATACTCCCTCTGTTCCCAAATACGGAGTAAAATCCTCCCTCTGTTCCCAAATACGGAGTAAACTCCTCCCTCTGTTCCCAAATATGGAGTATTTGTCTTTCTAGAGATTTCAATGAGTGACTACGTACGGAGCAAAATGAGTGAAGTGAGCGTAGAGGCATAGGGATAATGTAGAAAGGAAGTCTTCGCGATCCATTATTCCCCATCTCGGTCAAAGAGAACTATTCAACTAGTCTTCACAGTGAAGTGACAATACACGCTGCAGCAGATGGGACACTTAATTAATAAGCTGAACCAGCGTGTTGGTGTTACTAAATCAGCCTTACCCAGTACTGCCATCATGTTTGCCAGTAGAGCACGCTTCTGTCCTCCATTAACTGACATATGGGCCCTCTTGTGGTAGACCCACATGTGATCGGTGTAACTATTTACACTCCGAAGGATGGTATATCCTGGTAGTAGTAGTAGAATTGAGATTTAATGCACTTTCTTCCCCGTCTTCCACTCTTCTTCCTCCTCTCTTCCCCATCGTCGGCCGCACACCATTTCCCCCCGCTCACTGCTCGCCCGCCCACGCTATCTTCCTTGGTAGCTCGCGTGTACCATATCCCCCCACTCACTGCTCGGCCACACGAGGAGAAGATTCTTCGCTCGCCCGCCCGAATCCACTTCCCCCTGGCTCGCAGGCACCGAAAACCCCAATGGCAGAACCGACTGACACGTAGAGCCGCGATTGGAATTCCCTCCCCGATGTTCTCTTGGAGCAGATCTATAATCATATGGACCTACTCAGCACCGTCCGTCTGGCCGCATGCTGGGTGTCTTTGTACCGTCTACTCGTCTGCAACCGGCCGGCTCTTTTCAAGACACCCTGCTTGCTGATGCCCGATCCTCGCAGGTGGCCCAGACACCTACTTAACGATCCTACGGAGGTTGCCGTGGTGCCCCTCGACATGCTACCACTACCCGTCCACCTGACCTTCATGCGCGGCCACTACTGTGCGGGCATGAAGGCCAACTGGATCGTCTTCATCCACCAATCCGGTAGTCTGTGGCGTCTCGTGGATATCTACACCCAGCGAGAGGTCACCCTTCCATCTTTGGATACCGCTGCCATCGAGCCTCGCGGCCCGCCGGACACTCCTGCCTACTACGCATGAGACGCGTTGAGCTTTTGGCTCGACCTATGTTTGCTGAAGGTTGTAATCTGCTAACTGCCCACACCATCAGAAGACTACATGGATTACAAGCTCATTGTCGTGTTCAACATGGGATTAGTCTATCTGGAATCCGGTCGCCATACATGGTTATGACTCATCATCGATCCTCTTCACCCAACACTTCTGTCTGATGCTATAGTGCATGATGGCATCGTTTATGCGGTCGACGCAGATTGGCTGCCTATACTGGTGGAATCTATCGTCATGTAATTGTTCTATCTCATCTCATCTTTACCTTAAGAATACGACTGCCTGTTCATTATTACAAATTTAGAATATATAGTATGTCTATAACCACATCATTGCTATATGTTCCTCTCATTTCCTAGATTTTTATGACCACACATGTTATTGTTAGAGTTGATATGAGAACAATTGGTATCTAATGATTGTTAGAATAGATATTATGAGTATAACCTCATGATTGCTATATGTTACTCTCATTTCCAGGATTTTTATAACAACACATGTTATTGCTTAGAGTTGATATGATAACTGTAGTAAGTGTTATGGTAGAATATGATTAGGCCCTGTCATATCTGTTTTCCTCTCATTGTTACATGATGTTAGAACCATGATATATTGCTAGAATATGAAAGCCATTGGCTTATTTTTTTTAACTTGGGGTATGATTATGACCACGGCATTGCAATACTCTGAACATGATTGTTTATTTTTGTCCTTTTGGTCTCCAATTTGAATTGTTGCAGCAGACGCAATGCGCTGGCCTTCATGATTCCAGGACCTGGAATCATACCAGCCGATGGGTGGTGGTTTATCGCTCGTTCAGCTGACGGTGGTCATTTGATGCTCATTTGCACGTACCAAATTGACCAAACCATTTCATCAAACCACATGCAGTACAATGCCTGGGGCGTTCGTGACATTGATGGCTATGGCTGCTTCATGTTTGAGAAACATCCCAGCTCTGTTGGGCCAGGCGTATTCAACTGGAGGCGGGTTTACAGCCTCGGCAACCACTCCATGTTCCTCGGGCTCAATTATCCGATCATCCAACCAATCATCGATCATATCACCGGCGATGATTACCGTGCTATGCAACTTCCATTCGCCAGGGGGGCTGTGTTTACACATCATACCATGGGTTTCATGAATCACCATATCCAGAGATTCGTCGACACAGCTTGTTACCAGATAATCTTCAGTGTGTGAAAGGCATCAAGCTTCCATGCGATGGATGGCTTTTGCAAACCCAACATGCGGCGATGTGGTTCATGCCAACAGCAAATATGCACAACTTGATTCGTACTGATATCTAGACTGAGCCATGTATTCTGCTGCTGTAGCATGACCCTTTTTTGTTGGATATTATGTACTGTTGTTAGTTTGAAGCACTCCTCTGGTTTGAAGGATAGATACCTTACTGGGATCAAGTGCATCCTAACTCACCTGCGCAGGATGTACTGATAATGATGATGGAGATGTTGTGTAGTATATATATATCACTTAGGCTTCAAGTGCGTACTTGTTAGTTAAACCTATGGTTAAAATGTGACACTAAATACGACTAGTAAGTACTCCCTCCGTCCCATAATATAAGAACGTTTTTGACACTATATATTATGGGATGGAGGGATTAGTACAGTAGCAGTACTAGTATACGTCGGTCAAATTATTCATCATGTCCACACATTGAATTGACGTGACAACACGCTGCGCGTGAGGTGACACAAGAATCCCGGCAGCGTGTTCGGGTATTCTGGACTTCAGATTTGGAGTACCACTTATCTGTCGAAATCTTTCATCATTCCTTAAAACAGTCGATTGATCATACATTGAGTACCATATAACTGGAATTAACCGATGCAAGTCGAAGAAGGATTGGCCGGTGCTGCCGGCTGGCGTCAAGTTCGATCCCACGGATCAGGACCTGATCGAGCACCTTGAGGCCAAAGTGAGTGTTGACAGCGTGAGATCTCACCCTCTCATCGATTTGTTCATACCAACCATCGACAGCGAGCACGGCATATGCTACACCCATCCTGAGAAACTTCCAGGTAAGACACCGATCGGCCGTCTACTTGCACAAACATATTCCTTTGTTTATAGCTCTATTTTTCTTTTTAGACGCAGACCTGGTGAAGCAATTACAATTTGACAGTTAATAAAAAGTGAAACAAGTGACTGCAACATGCCAAAGATGTTATGAAAATGCCAACTACGTACACTAAAACCTGTATTCGACAATACTGCAGGTATCACACTGAGTGGCCTAAGCAAGCATTTCTTCCAGCGCAATTCCAGGGCGTTCAAAAGGGGCACGTGGACGCGTCGCAAGATACAGTCGGAGTGCGGCATGCACGCGATGTGGCACAACACCGGCAATACCTTGCCGGTGATGGTCAACGGCCGGCAGACGGGCAACAAAAAGGTTCTGGTGCTGCACACCAACAAGAACTTCGACCAGCAGAGGACCAACTGGGTGATGCACCAGTACCACCTCGGGGACCTGGAGCAAGAGAAGGAGCGGGAGCTGGTCCTCTGCAAGATTTTCTACCAGACGAACACTAGGGCCAGGAGTAAAAAGATTATAAGTTAGTTTGGTATTGGTACTTGTACTACCTTGTCGTCCGCAAGTTGGTATTGTTGTTAACGATCTTTTGGTATGAACTTGGCATTTGCTTCCAACCATCATGCCGAGGGTCGACGTGGATATAAAGCTGAATCATTTGTTTCGAAACGAATTTTCAGGCACCTGATTTTTATTTGATGGGTAGCATAAGCACCTGCCGTTCGAATTCCCAGTTCTCCAAATTTTTCGAAACAAGTGCATGCACTTATTATCACGATGAAAAAACAATATCCCTGCTGCATCCCAGTTATCAGTCTGTACTTGCAGAATTCTCTCGTTTATTGAGCACGTATATTGTTTTTTCAGGTCGAGCAAGTTTCAACTGGGCTGTAGACTGCCCAGGCTTGGTTTTGTTTTTAACAGGCCCAGCCCATGACGACAACGGGGCACAAAGATCCAGCAGGTATCTACTGGCCTCTGGCCCGCCAGCGTTAGTTATATTTTGTCTTACAACATCCGCAGGCAGTTTTTTTACTGAATCAAACACACAGCCCAGTTCTATTTTCCTCTTGAAACGCATGTCCTACATCCGTTTTCTAATCTCTACCTATAGTTTTACTAGTTCATATACACGTATCATTATATTGAAAATACATAAAATTCCCTTTTCATATTTACATCCTTATTTTTGTTGTTGTTTTCCCTCCCAGCGCTGATTTTTTTACCACTGGTTTTCCCTTAAACCAACTCAATTGTCCCACGTCTTATTTGCTTACAAAAACAAAATGATTTTTTTTGGAAAATCAATAAGTTCTTAAAAAAATGTTTATCATTTCGGGATTACAAAAGTTCGGACTCCACCGAAATATGCAAAATAAGGTTGAACTTTTTGACCGTGGTCCTGGGCAGAAAATGGGCTGTAATAAATTACTTAAGAATTAGCAAATGGGCTGCAAATTATTAAAAAATAGCAAATGGGCTCTATGTTGTCTGCCACAGATTTGGAGGCTGACTTGTGGGCCTACTAAGTTCATGCGTACACAAGGTTTCTCAAAAAAGAAACTTAGTCAACAATCGACTCTACCAGCGTCAGACCGTTAGATGTCAATCTAACGGCAATCGTGCTTCTTCAGTCTCTGATCTTCCTGCCCCAGCCGCCCAAACCAGCGCCGTCGGAACCGCCTGCTCCCGCCTCCCGTGGCCGGCTGTGCTGCCGGGCAGGCCTCACGGCCCCATCATATACTCGCATCCCTGGCCTGTCTATCCCTCTACTCACCCACACCTCCTGTTATTTTCCGGCGACGGCAGCCGAACCAGTCAACCCTCGTACTCTCCACCGCGTGGGCAGCAACTGTCGTGTCTTCCCCGGCTCCGTGTCGTTCCCTTCATAGGCCTCGCCGTCGTCCACCTCCCTGGTGCTCTCGGCGCGGCGTGATCAACGTGGTCAACGAACGACATTCATCGGAAGTGGACTGTACGTGGAGAGGCTGACAGCTGGGTCCACGGCCGCACACAAGGAAATGCCTCCTTATTACGCGCAAAATAATGATTCCTCCACCTTACATCTGGGACCTGCCGGAAGGGCCTCTGTATTTGGCGAAAAAAACGTTCCCTCCGCTGACAGGTCGGACCTACCAACTATATCTTCGCATGCAAGGAAGTGCCTCCTTATTGCGCATAAAAAATGAATACCCCCCTGCCAGCTGGGACCCACCACAGAGGGAGGCTGACTTGTGGGCCTACTAAGTTGACAGGGACGGAGGGCTTTGTCAACTTAGTCAATATATGAACGATTCTAGCTTCAATGACCGTACGATGTCCATCCAACGGCCGTAGTGCTTCTTCAACCTTTGGTCTTCTTGCTCCAGCCGCCCAAACCAGCGCCGGTCGTGTCGCGTGCTCCTGCCTCCCGTGGCTGGCTGTGATGCCGCAGAGGCCTCACCGCCCCTTACTACTCCCACCACTGGCCAGGCCACCCCTCTACTCACCCACACCCCCTGTTATTCTGCGGCGACGGCAGCCTCACATCACAGTCGAACTAGTGAACCCTCGTACTCCTCTCCGCGTGGGAATCCACTGCCGCGTTTTCCCTGGCTCCGCGTCGTCCCCTTCCTAGGCCTCGTTGTCGTCCACCACCATGGTGCTCTCGGCGCGGCGTGGTCAATGTGGTCAACGAACGACTTCCATCGGAAGAGTACTGTACGTGGAGAGCCTGACAGCTAGATCCACGGCAGCCGCAAGGAAGTGCCTCCTTATTACACGCAAAATAATTATTCCTGCACCTGACAGCGGGGACCCACCGGACGGGCCACCGTATTTTGCGAAAAAAAATGTTTCCCCCTGACTGCTGGGACCCACCAGCTACATCTTCGCACACAAGGAAGTGCGTCCGGGCAAAAAAGACGATTCGCCCCCTGACTGCTGGGACCCACTAGCTACATCTTCGCACGCAAGGAAGTGCCTGACAGTCGGGACCCACCTGGTCGAAGCGTACATAGCGTTGTCATTCTGGTCGTGAACGTGTACGTACATACTGGTCGATGTAGAGGCACACACGTGTCGTAGTAGAGGCGCGCACGTAGCATGTACACGTACGTACATCGGCCAGGGTGCAAGAAAGAAAATACGGCCATGTACGTACATACGGGCGGGGTCTCGAACGCATACTCGCGCATACGTACGGCCAGGCCTCGTGTACATGGCTGGGTCAGAACGTAGAAACTGCGTCGTCGTCGTGTTCATGGGGAGCCAACCGGCTAGGTCGGAACGGAATGCGTCGTCGTGTTCATCGGGAGGGCTTGGACGGAACAGCCAATGGAAACGAGGCCTGGCGTACCGCAGAACGGAGGAAACGGCCTTGTGTTCGACCGGTCACGTTCGAAACGGGATCCTGTTCATTGGGAGGGGTCTGGCGTACGCAAAACAGAGGAAATGGACCTCCTACGGTCGAAACGGGGGTCTTGTTGATCGGGAGGGATGTGGCGTACCGCAAAACGGAGGAAACGGACTTGTGTTGGAGCGCTACGATCGAAACAGGGGTCCTGTTGATCGGGAGGGGTGTGGCGTACCGCAAAATGGAGGAAATAGACTTGTGTTGGAGCGCTACGGTCGAAACGGGGGTCCTGTTCATCGGGAGGGGTGTGGCGTATCGCAAAACGGGACTCCACGGGATACTGTTCATCTCCATCGTCGACCCCCTCCAGCCTCCACAGGCTACTGTTCATTCACCATCGACCTCCTCCAACCTCCACCAGCGACTGTTCATCCACGGGCTCCCGTTCATCCAGCCTCCACCGCGCGCTACTCCACCGGCTACTGTTCAACCAGCCCTCTCCACGGGCTCCTGTTCAACCACCCCTCCACCGTCTACTGTTCATCCAGCCCTCCACGGGGTGGTCCTGTTCATCCAGCCCTCCACGGGGTCCTGTTCATCCAGCCCTCCACGGGGTCCTGTTCATCCAGCCCCAACTGGCTCGATCGATCGGGGTCCTGTTCATCCGGAGGCAACACCACGGGGTCATGTTCATCCACCCCCACCGGGAACTGTTCATCCAAACCCCCCAGCAACGCTCACTATTCATCCAGAGGCAGCATCAATCGGCTTCAGTTAGCAGCAGTAGCGAAGGAATCGCTCGACCGGGTTCAGTTAACAGCCATCGATCGATCGCTCGGGTTCAGTAACGCGTAGCCTGCAGTGCAATCGCTCTGGTTCAGTTAGAGCCCAACACCTCGCTCGGGTTCAGTTAGAGCCCAACGCCTCGCACCCACACGCGTGCGTGTACGAGAGAAACGCGCATCGCTCGGCCCCAACCACCCACCGTAACCGGGAACACCCCAATATTTTCCTCGCCCTCGCTTCTACCACGGTTTTTTCCGTCATGGACGGCCCAAAGAATGTCATGCAGCTGCATCTCTGGCCCGCCCAGGACGAAAAGCCGATTTTCTGTCATGATTTTTTGTCATAGAAGTAGGAGCCCACCACATCTGTGATGATACCGGGTTTTGTCACAATTATCGTCATAGAAGTGTCATCAGTATGACAGAATTTTTTTTCGTTCGGCCCAAAATGTCACGAATGTGTCTTTTTTTGTAGTGTATAATCAAAATAATGATGCACTTCTGATGCTTCATAAGGCGACTCACCAAAGATAGCTGAAACCATCTGATTCTCACGACTTTTTAAACCGGAAAGTTCAGTGGTTGCTTCTTGAAGTGCTGCCTCTGCCTTCTCAGCACGTTGGGTCAAAGCCGTCCTTTCACCTGCCCAGGACTTTTTCTCTGCTTCCAAGTCGCCAGCCGGGTCTTTGCATCATTCAATTGGCCCTCCAGTTCAGCCGTGGCAGCCTGTACAAATTATAAAGTTATCAACATCATGGTTACAACAGTACAAGTCTCAAGTATTTCTCCAGCAACAACACTTGACACTTGGGGGCTAATGTCTATCAACAAAAATTGTTCAAGACGACGGCTTTCATGACTTAAGTCCCAAGTACTTTGCAAGCAAGACTACTTTGCACTTGGGGGCTAATGTATATCACTTGTTCTTTCTTCATCATGAGCCGGAAGTAATGTAACAGTCCCCACCGACTCATGAGGATCATGCAGTCACGATCTTTTTTCTTATACAAAGACAAAATAGGACCGGTTCATTCCTCCGGATTAAACCGGCCCTTGGGGGCTACGAACGGAAAACTAAGACTGTACAAACAGCCGGTTTACATTTAAACCGACCAAGGAGGGATTTAGGACGGAAGTTATGGATTTTTTTCTCAAATCTACAACCTATTTTATCATAGCCAGTAGACTTGGGGGCTGGCAGGATATGTATACAAATTACTTAAAGATGGAAATCATACCTCATATTTTTGGTGCATTTGCTTCACCATATCAATTTCGAGGTCGCGGCTAGAGTGGACTTGACTGAGATAGCCAGAGAGGATCTCATTGCTGCTCAGCTGTGGGTAATGAGAAATGTCAAACTTTTGTTTTCGCCTTTCAATAACTTCTTGTTTGGCTGTATGCTTGGCTAGAGCTATTGGATTTCCCGGTTCTACAAAGCCGGTGCCAGTAATCAACACATCATCATTTTGAGGCTCTGACGGCTTAGGTGAACTTGAAGGGGCAGAAGTTGAAGGATTAATGGCAGTGCCACCAACGCTAAGATCCGGAATCTCAGGAGAGGTGACAGTGACAGTTTCTTCCGGTTGTTTATCGGAAGCCTCAGGGACAGGGATTTGTTGTCCAGCTCAGGGATTTCAGGTGCTTCTGTTGGCTTGATCACTTTAGCCTTCTTGTTTGGCTTTGCTTGACCACTACAGAGGTTATGAAAAGTCAGTATTAATATAAGGACATATGAAGGTATAGAGTAAAGCTAATTATTATTACCCAGGGGCAGTCTTGAAAGTCGGCATTTCAGTTTGTGATGAGCCGTCGGAAGAAGAACGAGCAAGTTCCTGGTCAATGATCATTAAAAGAGTTAAGTGACAAATAAGCAAGACCCGTCGGCAGATGAGAAGAATTTTTCAAGTTTAAGCACCTCGTTTCGGCGTTTCCGAGGAGCAGGGGTGTTCGGTAAGCCGGAGGATAATTCATCACCACCACTGGTCCGGGTCTGGCGACGGCTTTCATGCTGCTGTCGTTTCAAAAGAAAGTGAGGATCTAAATAAGCCAAGGGGTGTGAAAACCTTACTTTCCGGGTTACTTGTCGAAGTTTCTGTCTTGGCAAAGATTCTGAGCCGGAGGAAATAATAGTTACCTCTTCTTCAGCTGCTTGGCTGGCTCCCGTCTCAGCCTAATAATAATAAGTGTCAATAAGATGGTTGAAAATAAGCCAAGAGAGTCAAGGGCTACCTCCGACTCAGAGGTATCATCCAGCTTGAGCATGTCAGAGGCGCTTGGTTTCTTCTTTTTCTTGGTGGTCTTCTTGGCGGTTTTCCTAGCAGCCTTCTTGGCAGCTCTGGCCTTCTTAGCAGCTTCGTGGTCATATTCCGCTTTCCAGAATTCCGACTTAGCATGCAGAGGTTGTCAAAGGTTGAGATAATCAGATATTCAAATAATGAGGTGAAGATAAATTAAAGTTCAGAGGTTACATCTGGTGGCGGGTTAAGCTTGCTGAAGGGGGCTAGACCCACTTTGACACAATCCTCCGGGTCTTCATTTAGAAGAGGCTTCACCATCTCATTGATTGCTTCCTCAGTTAATGGTTCGGAGCTGTGGCGCAGTGAATCTTTCTCATCACCACTATAGGTACCCATTAAGCCGGTACGACGGCTCAATGGGATGATCCGCCAGGAAACCCAGCACCTGACTAAATCAACACCGGTCAACCCGTTTCCTAGCAGAGCTTTGACTTTCGCGATGGTAGGTGCAATCTTCTTCCGTTCAGCGGTAGAGAGTTTTTCAGGAAGATTATGTTTGGGTTCCAGGCGCTCAACACGATAACTCGGCAGAGGATTCTCATCAGCCGGAGAAGTGTCTTTGTAGTAAAACCACGTCTGGTTCCAGTCTTTAGGGTGACTCGGCAGCATTGCGTAAGGAATGATGGCGTCTCTACGACGTTGAATCGAGATTCCGCCTAGTTCCAAGCTAGGACCATTGGTGAATTCAGTCTGGCGGTTTAAGTAAAAATACTCTCGAAAGAGTTCAACACTGGGCTCCTCTTGAAGATACACCTCACAGAAGACTTGAAAATTGCAAATATTTGACACGGAATTGGGTCCGATGTTTTGAGGGTGGAGTTGGAAGAAGTGCAACACGTCTCGAAAAAACTTAGAGCCGGGTGGTGAGAAGCCCCGGTTCATGTGGTCAGTAAAAACAATTACTTCGCCGTCTTTCGGTTGAGGTCTTTCTTTGCCCGGGTTAGGAGCACGATAATGCATCACGCTCTTGGCGGGTATATATCCGGTTTTGAAAAAAATCCTTGAGAGTGCTCTCGGTGACAATGGAAGGGAACCAATTGCATGTGTACACTGTTTTAGGCGGCATTGTGGAAGAAAACCTAAAGGAAAGAAAAATTGCCGGTTCAAGTTAATTGGCGAAATCACAGTTTAAGTGCTGACAATATAAAATTCAATGTGGCGGCTTAAGTGAGGACTAATGGTATATGAATAATTGTAAGCCGGATGTGTAAGCCGCCACGAAGAGTGCAGGTATTCAAAATCTGACAGAGGGTAAAATTCTACTAAGTGTTGGACAAACAGGTTTCACAGATTACAGTTAGAAATCTAGATCTAAAACTGCGCAGAAAAAGGGAACAAATCTGAAACCTACAGAGGCAACAATGTAAGTGCATAGGTGTTTTAAAAGGGATCTGTGGCGATGAGGATATGTTCTGGTATTAAAATCAGATGCTAAACTGTTACTGCACGAGATTTGTGTGGTTTGTAGATCTAATCCATGGATCTGGACAAAGAATAAAGACGGGCAGCGATGAACACTGACGAGCATTGACGAACACTGAAGAACACCGGAACCCTAATGCCAGATCTATGGCAGAGGAAAGAAAGGTTTACCGGCGCCGATGAGATGGCGGGGAGGTGCCGTGGTTTTCTGGTCCGTTCAGGGTGATGCAGCTGCCGGAGTTGAAGACAAAGGCGGAGGTTGACGACGGCGGAGCTCGTGCAGGTCGGCGCGTCGCAAGGAGGAAGAAGAAAAGGAGAAGGAAAGAAGGGGGAATGAGAGGAAAGCCCAAGGTCTTATTTATAAGCTTGGAAGGATAAACGACAGGCGCGAAAATCGAGGAGACAAAAAATGGATAAGTGATGACGCGGGCGCCTCGATTTCCGGAAAGATAGTAAAGCAAGAGATTTATTAAGATTTGGGTTTTGTGGAGCATTAATGACAGCTGACATCACGGCGGGTTACAGAAAATTCAGAAGATGACGTCATGGCGGGTTACAATATTTCACAGCCAAGATGAGGAAGGTTTTTTTTTTGAAGTATTGAAGGTTGACATGAACAAGTTCAAATCAACCCGGGGTCTAATGTTGGGGATATGACTATCAGGCATGACCCGCCAGGAGGGGCCGGGTCATCCTTATGACGATTTATCTCCATGAAGCCCAAGAGCGTAATGGCGGTTCATAGACTGGCTGAGTAGAGGGCCCAAGCCCAAAGGCGGCTTAAGGCCCATGGTTATAAACCGCCATGTATGTATGACTTGTATTGTAAGGCATATGTAATTGGTCTTCGAGCCGGACACGTATATGAGCCGGTCGGGACTCTGTAGGCCGCAGGGTGTCAACCCGTGTATATAAGGGGACGACCCGGCAGCGGTTTAGGGTAAGAAACAACAGATCGAGAGTCAGGCTAAGCGTATTCGCTCCCTGGTCATCGAAACCCTAGCAATACCACCTCAAACTGGATTAGGCATTTACCTTCACCGTAAGGGGCCGAACCAGTATAAACTCCTCGTGTCATTTATCCTGATTAACCCCTTTAAGATAATCTCGTTGCGATGGCTCCACGACTAAGTCCTCACACTAGGACATGTGACGTGACAATTCCATGACACCTATTTTAAAAAACTTTTGAAGTTTTAGTAAGTCTTAATGCTATTCAAAATGTTTTATTTATTTTCATGCATTTTGAAAACAAAGTCCAGTAACCACAAAAAGTTTTGAACCTATTTTTGAAAACAATTGTCTATTATGTCCTGCTCCCCCTCCCCTCTCTTGCTCCCGCGGCGCACCCCCGCACGCATAACTGGAGCCCTAAATCCGTTGCCGACGCTTCCTTCTCCCTCCGTTCTCTCCTCCTCCCTGCCGTCGTCGGAGGGCGTCTGCCAACGCCTTGTCCCTCCTTGCCATTGGGGCTCACCTGGATGGAGCCTTCTTCGGCCCAAATCTAGGTCAAGCATGGCTCTTTGGCCAGGTTGGAGGTCGTAGCTAGTGGGGCTGTGGTCGCGACCTACCTCCTGAGGTGGTCACGGTCTGGGGTGTGGGTGGCCGCGACGACCGGCTTTTTGTCAGGGGCTTGCTACCCGATGGCCTACTGCCCAGATCTTGGCAGCGTGCGGTCATTGAGGTGGATGGTCGGCCATGACTAGGGAGCTCAGGGTAGCCGGCGTTCGCTCGTCCGTTGGTGGTTCCATAGCTGGGTTGGTGTGTTTGTATGCCTCATTTATAAAGCAAGCCTCGAGCCTTTTTTTGGTAAACGTGTGTGTATTCATTAAAATTGTTCATTCCTTTTGAAAATATGTTCATGTAGGTTTATAAAAGTGCTCAATCTAATGTAAAAATGTCCGCGTAAGTTTTAAAAGTGTTCACGCCTTTCAAGAATTTTTCACATGTTCCAAAACAATGTTCATGTATATATACTAAAATGTTATTGTAAATAAAAAAGTGTCCTCATTATTCATAATTATATTTATATATAATTAAAAAGGTGTTCATGTATTTAAAATAATCATCCAATTTAAAAAATGTTCATGAGTTAAACAAATTTTACGTACTTTTGAAGTGTTCACACATTAGTAGAAAATGTTCAGTATGTTAAAAAGAATTGTTCATACAAAAACATGTTCACAAATATACAAAACATTCATTTTTTTTAAAAAATTAGTGTGTCAAAAAAGGTGTGAAAAGAGCAAATAGAAAAATGAAGGGAAAAAGAAATAATAAAAGGAAAGCAAGAACAAAAAATGGATGAAAATAAAAAAAATAAAAAAAAAGAGTTGAGGAGTTTGAGGGTGTGGAGGGCTACCGAACACGCCCTTAGTGTAAGCAAATACTCCCTCCGTTTGTTTTTATAAGACGTTTCAGACAGCTTGCTTTGTACTGTTTTGAACAGTGTCTGACTGTCTAAAACGACTTATAAACGTGACCAGAGTTAGTACATCCTAGCAAACTATGAATACCACCAAAAAAAAAAATAGAACTGATACAATAGAACGGACTCACTTTTCGTAGACAGACCGGCCCGCTCGAGAGGAGGAGCATGGCTTATGTGGGCGATAGCTCGTTACTTGTACTAAGCCAGAGATAGTCTTTGCAGGCGAGATATATTAGCACCTGGAAATGTGCATAGGGAGCTGCTCGTGGAGACAACGATCTACTGTGTGGATTGGTCGAAGAACTTTTTTTTTTTTGAGAACATTGGTCGGAGAAATGGAAGCCAAGAGTTTCATCAAATCGCATGGCCGGCCGACCCCTGGCAAGAGTATCACTGGCATCCAATGATGTGAGAGAAGATTGTTAGGAGTGGCTAGTAGAATCAACTCTTGTGGTGAAATCCCCGCAGAAAAGAAAAGAACTCTTGTGGTGTAATAAATAGAAATAATTAGCTCGGTCCGTCAGATTGAATATACATGGCTCGAATTGGTCTTCAAGATTTATAACTTGTCGGCGTAAGTTTTGAAACTTGTTGATTTAAGTTCTAAAGCTTGTCGGTGCTATTGTTGCAATTTGCATCTGTGCTTTTTCATATGTAATCTAACTGTCCATACCAATTAATATTTTCTATTCTTCCACCATAAAGGTTGTTTCTATCATACAGTCGTTCTCAGATGGTTACGACGGTTCCCGGGTTGTTGAGTTTGCTAGGCTATGGTGGACGACGTTGTTCAGCCTGTCCGGTTGTGCACCCCTGAGTGTGGGGCGCAGTGTTAAAAGCAGCGGCAGGGATTATGTGATTTCTGAGCAGAACAACCGGTGACACTCCGCACTTGTCCACTCGCTCCGACCATGCCAGTATAGAAAATTGGATCTTTGAAATTGCAGGATACGATCAAGATTACTGTCACCCAGGCCATGGCTTCCATAGAATAATAAAATATAAAGCTGGTTGACGAGCCTCAGAAAGAGGTAATAGCACCTGAGCCGACCCATTCAGGAGCCATCTTTTTGGCGGGGATGTGACACCACCCTTGGTATGTGCTGACACGGAGTAGTCCCCCTTGGCCCATCTTTTCTCGAGTGTCCAGCCTACTTGGTCAACATCGACTCCGCTCCACTAATCCCGGCCAGCAACCCCGGCCTCGCGTGAGCCGCACTATCTTCAATAATGCCTAATCGCTTCCGCTAATGCTACTATAATTGTAGATGAAAAGCCCCCTAAGCTGACTCCGTTCCATTGACAACGAGCATTAAGATCCAATTACATCAGCAATCCATGCCTTTATCTAAATAAAAAATCAGCAATCAAGACACTGCCTGCGGACGACGGTCGTCGTCGTGGTCGTTCTTTGAGAACGCGTGGAAGAGCAGGAACGCCAATGCGTTTCGTGACCAACACACGCCCTCCGGCCCCTGTGGCATGCAACATCGCAATAGCTCATAGACGTCATGCTTTGGCGGTGGAGTTGCTCCCAATCCATCTGCAAAATGACCATTGAATCTTGGGTTTCAAATTTCGATGCCTTGCCGTTGGTTAATCCTGTTATTTGTTCAGGTGGGGTTTTTTGGTGCCGGCGACCTTTCAAATCTAGTGCGGACAGATTGCTGTTTGGGCAGAGTGGACGCCACCTCTTCATTAGGCCTTATACAATGGTGGGTGCCTAGACACGGGTGCTTAAGAAGAGAGAGCAGCTTGCGTCGCAGAAAAGAAGTTGTCTCACAATGCGGAGTGCTTAACATATATGCTTGAGTTGCTTTAATATTCACGTAGCACCTAGCCTGGCACTTGCGTAGCGCCTAACCTAGCCTGGCACCTGCTATATTTGAAGCTTCGCTGGACATGAAGGGAGCAGTTATTTTTTGCGAGCACCGGCTGGCACCGGGAGCAAAACTTTGCTTCTACCTCCCTCCCTAAGCACCCGTGGAATCAAATCTTAGGAAAAAAACCGGGTTTTTTTTTCTCTAGCACCCGTCTAGGCACCTGCCATTGTAGAGGGCCTTATCTTCTCCACCTGATGCCAAAATTACCTAATGCGCATCCATCGAAGCACAAGTCACTTCGGAGTTGTTTAAAAAAAAACACTTCGGAGTTCCCACATAGACCACATGACAGTACTGAAGATCATATACTCTAGGGCTAACAACTTTATACTAAATCAACGACAATTAATATGGATCGGAAAGAACAATTTTCTTTAGAGATGTATCATAAACGCGTAACAGATTCCCATATGAGACGAAGCCAACATCGCCCTCGGCCAAAGCTCCTGGGGGCTGGAGGGACACTGTTTTCGTTGCCTTCGGCCCTAGCGCACTCGCAATTCCTTTTCTATATTACAAAAAGTTCGCCCATTTCTTTAATTAAATTAATCTCTAAAGGTGTGATGTCCTAATCAATAACCTTCTAAACGCGTTTGTCGACTGTTCCATCCCATGCCATGTGTTAACCGGTCGTCTGGGCGGCCACACTGATGGAGCACTGCTACATGAAAGGTTTTGGTTACCGGTCGAAATTTCGAGATTTCCCATGGTTACCGCATATTTCCGTGCCCCTCGGTAAATCCCCATACCAAGCAAAAAAAAATATCAATTATTTGAATTTAAACTCTAGATTAATAGTAAAGTACGTAGAATCTAATTAATGTCATGAGAGTTGGTTCTGATGTGTTGGTAGCAACCTCGTTCCTGTTTTGAGAGGTCTCTGGTTCGAATGTTCATTCATTCACTTATTTAAATTTAAAATTCAACTATAAAATTTGTTCGAAATATTCTTGATATTTCTCGGTAACCGTGGTAACCACGTTTACCAGTCCCCCTCGGTAAAATTGCCTTATTCGGTAACCAAAACCTTGGCTACATGTCACAATTTCTATACAACATCTGTACGACACCGTTGATGGAATAGTGTTACATTGTCGGATGCGAATCGTACATAGAATGGTATAAATTGGTACGTATCACTCTTTCACAGGACCGGCCAGACAGACGCGCGCGTCAGACCACCGTGCGAGTGCAAGCAGGGCGATCGATCGACAGGACGGACGATGGGGACGGTGACGGCGCTGTGGGACGTCCTGGCGAAGGCCGCGAACCTGGCGCAGATGTCCGGCCTGCACGCCGTGATGCTCGTCGCCGCGGGCGCGAGCCTCATGCGCATCCCGCAGAGCAGGCGGGAGTGCGCCAAGCTGGAGCGGTGCAGCCGCAGGCTCCACGCGCTGCTCAAGTGGCCGACGGGCTGTGGCGCCGTGTTGCTCTGCTCGGAGCTGGGAGGCCCCGTGGTGCAGGCGCTCGTCGACGCGGCCGCCCTCGTCGACACCTACCACCGGAGCACGCTCTGGCGCCGCGTCCGGAGCGGCAGGAGCATGGCGATCCGGCTCCGCGACATGCGGGACGTCGTCGACTCGTACTGCGTGCTTCTGCTCTTCATCAACGCGCATCTCCTGCTGCAACAGGCGACTAATCAGGATCAGCCGCCGCCGCCAGATGCTACTACTACGTACGTTAATGTGAGGTGCAAACTATGTTGATCCGTCGATGTAACTCTGTCGGATGCAGACTACGTACCTACTTACGCCTAATTGCGTCTCTGACACTATAAGTCTATCATGTTGATTTGATTGGCAACGCAGGATTCAAGAGGCGAATGATCCATCGCAAGGTCAAAGTGTACAAGTAGTGAGCAATTGCCCCAAACTCGCAGCAATTCGTGATAATCAAAGGGCCAACGATACTGGCGATGGAGGAATGTGCAGTCAGACAGAAGCGTGCGTGCTCTAGTGATGATTTCCCATGCATAATGTACAGAGTTTAGGGAGGAGACGGGTCCCAATAGGATCGATGATGGTTGGTAATGGATTCTCAGGCGTATTCAACCCTTATTAATTAGAACCCTAGTCTTGTCATTTGCTGCAAAGTGAAGAATGCAACATCTATGTACATAAGCTTAGAAGTTTTTTTTTTTTTTTTTTTGTAAATGTCTTAAGTTTTCTTTGTTTTCTAATTCAAAAGGTCATAAGCTTGGAAGTTGATTCGCCATCTGACAACAATTAGATTAATCATACAACTATGTCTAGCGTAACGCAACCGAGACTAGTGCAGCCTCCCGTCGAGGAAAGCACTACTCAGAAGGCCCAGTAATGAGACCGAGCGTGGGTTTCGATTTCCCGTTCATCCGTTTGCTCTATTGCTCTATGTTCATTTATATATTTTATTAAATACCTATATTTCATAACTTATATTCACTTCACTTTTTTAATATAAAACTGTTGTTGATTGCTACATTATAAAATGTTTAACACACACTGAAAAAAATTTTCAGAACATAATAAAAAATAATACAAAACTTCTATGTGAAAAAATGTCAATCATGTATTTAAAAATGTTAACCATATGTGAAACAGATTATTCTAATGTATATGAAAAATATACAACATGTATGAAAAAAGTAGACATCAAAACATATATTTGAAAACAAAACCTTAAACATGTATTTGAAAAATGTAAACCGTATATAAAATTATTTTTTTAGATGTTTACAAAAATTAGTCATCAAAAAAACATTTGAAAAATGTTAATCACGTATTGAAAAAAGCTAAACATGTGTAAAGAAATATTTCTTGTGTATACAAAAAATATACAATCTATTTTGAAAACATCGAACATATACTAGACAAAAATGTTAATCCTGTATTTAAAAAATTCATTTTTTGAATAATTTTGATTGCTTCCCGCATGTGTCTAAAATATTTCAGATGTAAACGATGGATACTAGGTACTATGCAACTCGACCCGTCCAGTGTTGTAGCTAACTCGTTGAGTATCCGCCTGGGGAGTACGTTCGCTATCCACTAGTTACCCCTCTTTAGTTTAAGAGTATCGAGCAGTTTGGTAGCTCATAAGGCTCATAACCTCTATTCCAAAGAGGAAGTTCTACTAATTTTTTTAATTAGTAAGTTGATTCACCTACTCTTTATTATAATAAAAAGAACATTTCAGAATGAAAAATAGAAAAGTTTTTTCTGTATATGTAAAATGTACAATGTATATGAAAAAATTACACATCAAGACATATATTTGACAAAACTATTATTCATGTACTTTCAAAAATTTTGACGTGTAAAAATATATTTCATATGTATAAAAAATTGTACAACATGTGATGAAAAAAGTAGACACATATAGAAAAAAGAAAAAGAAAAAAACTGAAGAAAACCGTAATGAAAAACACGGAAATAGAAAGAAAGGAAAAACAAGAGAAACCAAAGGAAACCGATGAAAACATTAAAGGAAAGATACAGAAAACGAAATATAGAAAAATCCCCAAATAGAACCTATGGAAACTGTAAATAGAAACACGGAAAAAGGAAAAAAAACAGTGGCAACCATAACGAAAAATATAAAAATGGAAACAAAGAGCGGAAACCAAATAAAACACACAGAAAAGAAGAAAAAGCAGGTGAAAACAGTAAAAGAAAACTGGGCCATTCTAACTAATAGACGAAGAAAAACATTGAAACTCTACAGAGAGCGAGCTTCTTTTCTTCTAGCGAAAGAGTGAGCCAGGGAACGAAAAGATAATCCAACAAAACTGGCAGGTCTAGAAACACAACTACACAAACAACCTTAAGACGAGACGTAACAGAAATTACTACGGGCGACACATAGCTCCGGCGGCAAGATAGTGACCAATCGTTTTCCCCTGGGAGAGTTAGGGACACCTATGTTTGCCGGCCCATGCCAGGTCTTCCCAAAGCGGGGGGTTTTTCCTTTTTGTTTTTCTTCTGTTTTATATTTTAAATTTGTGAAATATTTTTTCAATCCACGAACTTTATTTCAAATTCATGAGAATTTTTAAATATGGCAACCTTTTCAAATTCATGATTTTTTGAAAATCAGGATTAAAATTTTCAAATTCATGAGCACTTTTCAAAATTCATATATAATTTTTGAATTTTGGAACATTTCCATATTCGTGAACATTTTTTGAAATCCAAGTATTGTTTTCAATTTCGTGAACATTTTTTGGAATCCGAACATTTTAAAAATTTATAACATTCTTCGAACTAAGGGAACACTTTTCGAAATCATGATTTTTTTAAAATTTAGGAACATTTTTCATATTTAGTATTTTCTAAAATTCAAAACAATTAGATTTTTTAAATCGAGAACATGTTTCAAATTCATGATTTTTTGAAATTCATGAACCCTATCTGAAATTCGAATAAAAAAAGCCATGCACCATTTTTTAAGGAAGCATTGCATTTTTGCCCTTATTGGGAACCTACCCAAGGGGTTTGTCCTTACCTTTTCATTCTCCTTCGTTCTACCTTTAAATTTATCTCACAAGTCGCTCGAATACCCCTTCGTCATGTTTTCGTCCGGTCAAAGGCCTTTGACCATTATTTTGGACCAAACTGCCCTTGGTAGTTGGCAGAGGGGATAGGAGATGGGGGTTCCACGCAGATATGGACACACAATTTGGATTTCCAGGTGCACTTCAATGAAGCTGATTGCCTGCTTGACACCGAACCCACTAACTCTAGTGGCGGAATTGATTGACACCACAACTGTAATGTGGCGAGCTGATCTTCTACAACAGTATTTTTTGCCAATTGATGTTGAGGCCATCAAGAATATACCGTTGTGAACCACTCCCATGACGGATTTTTGGGCTTGGCAGTATGAAAAGAAAGACTCTTTCTAAGTGAAATCAGCCTATAAACTTCTAGCAGAAACAAAGAGAGGATTTGCTTGAAGGACGGGCGTCAGTTTCAAATTTGTCACAAGAGGAGAAGGGAGAGTTCACTCTGGAATATTAAGATCCCTTCAAAAATCAAAAACTTTCATGTGGAGACTCGCTAGGCAATCCTTGCCGACAGAGGATGTGGGAAAGCACAGGCATATGAGTATCGTCGATAATTGCCAACTGTGCAGTTGCATCGACTCCTGGAAACATTCTTTAACGGAATGCTCGATGGCACATTTTGTATGGGCTTTGGTTGATGAGGAGATAGTGGAAGTGATGGCTGATATTAGTGACCCTAGTGCCAAACATTGATTATTTCATGTGATGGCTGATATTAGTGAACCTAGTGCCAAACATTGGTTATTTCATGCTCAGGAATCATTATCGCAAGCACAATTTGTGGAGATGGCAGTCACCCTGTGGGCGATTTGGACAACCAGGTGCAAGGCAATTCACGAGGTGGTCTATCAAAATCCCATGGCAACACACAAGTTTGTACAACACTTCATAACAGAGTTGGAAACAATCAACGAGCTGGCCCGTAGGACGAGGAGGAGGCCATCGCACATCCGAGGTCGACTTGGACGCCCCCGCCGAGTGGACACATGAAAATCACTGTAGATCCGGGCCTATCTGACATAGGTACAGCAGCAGCACCAACAGTCTGTCGGGGCAATACGGGCTTGTACTTGGGCTCGTCGGCTCTGGTGATTTCAGGAGTTACTGACCCTACAGTGGTCAAACATAGCTTGCTGCGAAGCACTTGCGCTTGCAGAAGACCTCTCACTTCAGAATTTGGTGGTGGCAAGTGATTGCAAAACAGTAGTTGATGACATACATGGAGGAGAGGGCGGAGCTTATATGACATGTTGGGAAACGTAGCATGCAATTTCAAAAAAATTCCTATGCTCACGCAAGATCTATCTAGGAGATGCATAGCAACGAGAGGGGGAGAGTGTGTCCACGTACCCTCGTAGACCGAAAGCGAAAGCGTTTGACAACACGGTTGATGTAGTCGAACTTCTTCTAGATCCGACCGATCAAGCACCGAACGTACGTCACCTTTGAGTTCTACACACGTTCAGCTCGATGACGTCCCTCGTCCTCTTGATCCAGCAAAGGTGTCGAGGAAGAAGATGAGTTCCGTCAGCACGACGGCGTGGTGACGGTGATGGTGAAGTGATCCGCGCAGGGCTTCGCCTAAGCACTACGAAGATATGACTGGATGTTGGGGATCGTAGCAGAATTTTAAAATTTCCTACGCATCACCAAGATCCATCTATGGAGTATACTAGCAACGAGGGGAAAGGAGTGCATCTACATACCCTTGTAGATCGCGAGCGGAAGCATTCCAATGAATAGGGTTGATGGAGTCGTACTCGCCGTGATCCAAATCACCGATGACCGAGTGCCGAACGGACGGCACCTCCGCGTTCAACACACGTACGGAGCAGCGACGTCTCCTCCTTCTTGATCCAGCAAGGGGGAAGGAGAGGTTGATGGAGATCCAGCAGCACGACGGCGTGGTGGTGGAAGTAGCGGGATCTCGGCAGGGCTTCGCCAAGCTTTTGCGAGAGGGAGAGGTGTTGCAGGGGGAGAGGGAGGCGCCAGGGGCTGTGTTGCTGCTGCCCTCCCTCCCCCCACTATATATAGGACCCCTGGGGGGGGGCGCCGGCCCTGGGAGATCAGATCTCCAAGGGGGGGCGGCGGCCAAGGGGGAAGGGGGGGGGGCTTCCCCCCCAAGCCAAGTGGGGCGCCCCCCACCCCTAGGGTTTCCAACCCTAGGCGCAGGGGGAGGCCCAAGGGGGGGCGCCCCAGCCCACTAAGGGCTGGTTCCCTTCCCACTTCAGCCCATGGGGCCCTCCGGGATAGGTGGCCCCACCCGGTGGACCCCCGGGACCCTTCCGGTGGTCCCGGTACAATACCGATAACCCCCGAAACTTTCCTGGTGGCCGAAACTGGACTTCCCATATATAATTCTTCACCTCCGGACCATTCCGGAACTCCTCGTGACGTCCGGGATCTCATCCGAGACTCCGAACAACTTTTGGGTTTCTGCATACTAATATCTCTACAACCCTAGCGTCACCGAACCTTAAGTGTGTAGACCCTACGGGTTCGGGAGACATGCAGACATGACCGAGACGCCTCTCCGGTCAATAACCAACAGCGGGATCTGGATACCCATGTTGGCTCCCACATGTTCCACGATGATCTCATCGGATGAACCACGATGTCGAGGATTCAATCAATCCCGTATACAATTCCCTTTGTCAATCGGTATGTTACTTGCCCGAGATTCGATCGTCGGTATCCCAATACCTTGTTCAATCTCGTTACCGGCAAGTCTCTTTACTCGTACCGTAATGCATGATCCCGTGGCTAACTCCTTAGGCACATTGAGCTCATTATGATGATGCATTACCGAGTGGGCCCAGAGATACCTCTCCGTCATACGGAGTGACAAATCCCAGTCTCGGTCCGTGCCAACCCAACAGACACTTTCGGAGATACCCGTAGTGTACCTTTATAGTCACCCAGTTACGTTGTGACGTTTGGCACACCCAAAGCACTCCTACGGTATGCGGGAGTTGCACGATCTCATGGTCTAAGGAAAATATACTTGACATTTAAAAAGCTCTAGCAAACGAACTACACGATCTTTGAGCTATGCTTAGGATTGGGTCTTGTCCATCACATCATTCTCCTAATGATGTGATCCCGTTATCATTGACATCCAATGTCCATAGTCAGGAAACCATGACTATCTGTTGATCAACGAGCTAGTCAACTAGAGGCTTACTAGGGACACGTTGTGGTCTATATATTCACACATGTAATACGATTTCCGGATAACACAATTATAGCATGAACAATAGACAATTATCATGAACAAAGAAATATAATAATAACCATTTATTATTGCCTCTAGGGCATATTTCCAACAGTCTCCCACTTGCACTAGAGTCAATAATCTAGTTACATTGTGATGAATCGAACACCCATAGCGTTCTGGTGTTGATCATGTTTTGCTCTAGGGAGAGGTTTAGTCAACGGATCTGCTACATTCAGGTCCGTATGTACTTTACAAATATCTATGTCTCCATTTTGAACACTTTCACGAATGGAGTTGAAGCGACGCTTGATATGCCTGGTCTTCCTGTGAAACCTGGGCTCCTTGGCAAGGGCAATAGCTCCAGTGGCGTCACAGAAGAGAGTCATCGGGCCCGACGCATTGGGAATCACCCCTAGGTCGGTAATGAACTCCTTCATCCAGATTGCTTCTTGCGCTGCCTCTGAGGCTGCCATGTACTCCGCTTCACATGTAGATCCCGCCACGACGCTTTGCTTGCAACTGCACCAGCTTACTGCTCCTCCATTCAAAATATACACGTATCCGGTTTGTGACTTCGAGTCATCCAGATCTGTGTCGAAGCTTGCGTCGACGTAACCCTTTACGACGAGCTCTTCGTCACCTCCATAAACGAGAAACATATCCTTAGTCCTCTTCAGGTACTTCAGGATATTCTTGACCGCTGTCCAGTGTTCCATGCCGGGATTACTTTGGTACCTTCCTACCAAACTTACGGCAAGGTTTACATCAGGTCTGGTACACAGCATGGCATACATAATAGACCCTATGGCCGAGGCATAGGGGATGACACTCATGTTTTCTCTATCTTCTGCCGTGGTCGGGCATTGAGCCGTGCTCAATTGCACACCTTGCAATACAGGCAAGAACCCCTTCTTGGACTGATCCATATTGAACTTCTTCAATATCTTGTCAAGGTACGTACTCTGTGAAAGACCAATGAGGCATATTGATCTATCTCTATAGATCTTGATGCCTAATATATAAGCAGCTTCTCCAAGGTCCTTCATTGAAAAACACTTATTCAAATAGGCCTTTATACTTTCCAGGAATTCTATATCATTTCCCATCAATAATATGTCATCCACATATAATAAGAGAAATGCTACAGAGCTCCCACTCACTTTCTTGTAAACACAGGCTTCTCCATAAGTCTGTGTAAACCCAAACGCTTTGATCATCTCATCAAAGCGAATGTTCCAACTCCGAGATGCTTGCACCAGCCCATAGATTGAGCGCTGGAGCTTGCATACTTTCTCAGCATTCTTAGGATCGACAAAACCTTCCGGCTGCATCATATACAATTCTTCCTTAAAGAAGCCGTTAAGGAATGCCGTTTTGACGTCCATTTGCCATATCTCATAATCATAGAATGCGGCAATTGCTAACATGATTCGGACGGACTTCAGCTTCGCTGCGGGTGAGAAAGTCTCATCGTAGTCAACCCCTTGAACTTGTCGATAACCCTTAGCGACAAGTCGAGCCTTATAGACGGTCACATTACCATCCGCGTCTGTCTTCTTCTTAAAGATCCATTTATTTTCTATGGCTCGCCGATCATCGGGCAAGTCAATCAAAATCCATACTTTGTTTTCATACATGGATCCTATCTCGGATTTCATGGCTTCTAGCCATTTGTCGGAATCCGGGCCCGCCATCGCTTCTTCATAGTTCGAAGGTTCACCGTTGTCTAACAACATGATTTCCAGGACAGGGTTGCCGTACCACTCTGGTGCGGAACGTGTCCTTGTGGACCTACGAAGTTCAGCAGCAACTTGATTCGAAGCTTCATGATCATCATCATTAACTTCCTCCCCAGTCGGTGTAGGCACCACAGGAACATCTTCCCGCGCTGCGCTACTTTCCGGTTCGGAAGGGGTGACTATCACCTCATCAAGTTCCACTTTCCTCCCACTCAATTCTTTCGAGAGAAACTCTTTCTCCAGAAAGGACCCGTTCTTGGCAACAAAGATCTTGCCTTCGGATCTGAGGTAGAAGGTATACCCAATGGTTTCCTTAGGGTATCCTATGAAGACGCATTTTTCTGACTTGGGTTTGAGCTTTTCAGGTTGAAGTTTCTTGACATAAGCATCGCATTCCCAAACCATAATTCATACGGTGTCGTTTCAACGGATTTCGACGGAGCCCTATTTAAAGTGAATGCGGCAGTCTCTAAAGCATAGCCCCAAAATGAGACGGTAGACCGGTAAGAGACATCATAGATCGCACCATATCCAATAGAGTGCGATTACGACGTTCGGACACACCATTTCGCTGAGGTGTTCCAGGCGGCGTGAGTTGTGAAACGATTCCACATTTCCTTAAGTGTGTACCAAATTCGTGACTTAAATATTCTCCACCACGATCTGATCGTAAGAATTTTATTTTCCTGTCACGTTGATTCTCAACCTCACTCTGAAATTCCTTGAACTTTTCAAAGGTTTCAGACTTGTGTTTCATTAGGTAGACATACCCATATCTACTTAAGTCATCAGTGAGAGTGAGAACATAACGATATCCTCCGCGAGCCTCAACACTCATTGGACCGCACACATCGGTATGTATGATTTCCAATAAGTTGGTTGCTCGCTCCATTGTTCCGGAGAACGGAGTCTTGGTCATCTTACCCATGAGGCATGGTTCGCACGTGTCAAATGATTCATAATCAAGAGACTCCAAAAGTCCATCTGCATGGAGCTTCTTCATGCGCTTGACACCAATGTGACCAAGGCGGCAGTGCCACAAGTATGTGGGACTATCGTTATCAACTTTACATCTTTTGGTATTCACACTATGAATATGTGTAACATCACGTTCGAGATTCATCAAGAATAAACCATTGACCAGCGGGGCATGACCATAAAACATATCTCTCATATAAATAGAACAACCATTGTTCTCGGATTTAAATGAGTAGCCATCTCGAATTAAACGAGATCCAGATACAATGTTCATGCTCAAAGCTGGCACTAAATAACAATTATTGAGGTTTAAAACTAACCCCGTAGGTAGATATTGAGGTAGCGTGCCGACGGCGATCACATCGACCTTGGAACCATTCCCGATGCGCATCGTCACCTCGTCCTTCGCCAGTCTCCGCTTATTCCGCAGTTCCTGTTTTGAGTTAAAAATATGAGCAACCGCACCGGTATCAAATACCCAGGAGCTACTACGAGTACTGGTAAGGTACACATCAATTACATGTATATCACATATACCTTTGGTGTTGCCGGCCTTCTTGTCCGCTAAGTATTTGGGGCAGTTCCGCTTCCAGTGACCACTTCCCTTGCAATAAAAGCACTCAGTCTCAGGCTTGGGTCCATTCTTCGACTTCTTCCCGGCAACTCCCTTGCCGTCCTTCTTGAAGTTCTTCTTACCCTTGCCTTTCTTGAACTTAGTGGTTTTATTCACCATCAACACTTGATGTTCCTTTCTGATCTCCACCTCCGCTGATTTCAGCATTGAATATACCTCAGGAATGGTCTTTTCCATCCCCTGCATATTGAAGTTCATCACAAAGCTCTTGTAGCTCGGTGGAAGCGACTGAAGGATTCTGTCAATGACCGCGTCATCCGGGAGATTAACTCCCAGCTGAGACAAGCGGTTGTGTAACCCAGACATTCTGAGTATGTGCTCACTAACAGAACTATTTTCCTCCATTTTACAGCTGAAGAACTTGTCGGAGACTTCATATCTCTCGACCCGGGCATGAGCTTGGAAAACCATTTTCAGCTCTTCAAACATCTCATATGCTCCATGTTTCTCAAAACGCTTTTGGAGACCCGGTTCTAAGCTGTAAAGCATGCCGCACTGAACGAGGGAGTAATCATCAGCACGTGATTGCCAAGCGTTCATAACGTCTTGGTTCTCTGGGATTGGTGCTTCACCTAGCGGTGCTTCTAAACATAATCTTTCTTGGCAGCTATGAGGATGATCCTCAGGTTCCGGACCCAGTCCGTATAGTTGCTGCCATCATCTTTCAGCTTGGTTTTCTCTAGGAACGCGTTGAAGTTGAGGACAACGTGGGCCATTTGATCTACAAGACATATTGTAAAGATTTTAGACTAAGTTCATGATAATTAAGTTCATCTAATCAAATTACTCAATGAACTCCCACTCAGATAGACATCCCTCTAGTCATCTAAGTGAAACATGATCCGAGTTAACTAGGCCGTGTCCGATCATCACGTGAGACGGACTAGTCAAGATCGGTGAACATCTCCATGTTGATCGTATCTTCTATACGACTCATGCTCGACCTTTCGGTCCTCCGTGTTCCGAGGCCATGTCTGTACATGCTAGGCTCGTCAAGTCAACCTAAGTGTATTGCGTGTGTTCCGAGGCCATGTCTGTACATGCTAGGCTCGTCAACACCCGTTGTATGCGAACGTTAGAATCTATCACACCCGATCATCACGTGGTGCTTCGAAACAACGAACCTTCGCAACGGTGCACAGTTAGGGGGAACACTTTCTTGAAATTATTATAAGGGATCATCTTACTTACTACCGTCGTTCTAAGCAAATAAGATGCAAAACATGATAAACATCACATGCAATCAAATAGTGACATGATATGGCCAATATCATTTTGCTCCTTTGATCTCCATCTTCGGGGCACCATGATCATCTTCGTCACCGGCATGACACCATGATCTCCATCATCATGATCTCCATCATTGTGTCTTCATGAAGTTGTCACGCCAACGATTACTTCTACTTCTATGGCTAACGCGTTTAGCAACAAAGTAAAGTAATTTACATGGCGTTATTCAATGACACGCAGGTCATACAAAAAATAAAGACAACTCCTATGGCTCCTGCCGGTTGTCATACTCATCGACATGCAAGTCGTGATTCCTATTACAAGAATATGATCAATCTCATACATCACATATATCCTTCATCACATCTTCTGGCCATATCACATCACAAGGCACATGCTGCAAAAACAAGTTAGACGTCCTCTAATTGTTGTTGCAAGTTTTTACGTGGCTTGTATAGGTTTATAGCAAGAACGTTTCTTACCTACGTAAAACCACAACGTGATATGCCAATTTCTATTTACCATTCAAAAGGACCCTTTTCATCGAATCCGTTCCGACTAAAGTGGGAGAGACAGACACCCGCTAGCCACCTTATGCAACTAGTGCATGTCAGTCGGTGGAACCTGTCTCACGTAAGCGTACGTGTAAGGTCGGTCCGGGCCGCTTCATCCCACAATACCGCCGAAACAAGATAAGACTAGTAGTGGCAAGAAAAATTGACAACATCTACGCCCACAACTGCTTTGTGTTCTACTCGTGCATAGTAACTACGCATAGGCCTGGCTCATGATGCCACTGTTGGGGATCGTAGCAGAATTTTAAAATTTCCTACGCATCACCAAGATCCATCTATGGAGTATACTAGCAACGAGGGGAAAGGAGTGCATCTACATACCCTTGTAGATCGCGAGCGGAAGCGTTCCAATGAACGGGGTTGATGGAGTCGTACTCGCCGTGATCCAAATCACCGATGACCGAGTGCCGAACGGACGGCACCTCCGCGTTCAACACACGTACGGAGCAGCGACGTCTCCTCCTTCTTGATCCAGCAAGGGGGAAGGAGAGGTTGATGGAGATCCAGCAGCACGACGGCGTGGTGGTGGAAGTAGTGGGATCTCGGCAGGGCTTCGCCAAGCTTTTGCGAGAGGGAGAGGTGTTGCAGGGGGAGAGGGAGGCGCCAGGGGCTGTGTTGCTGCTGCCCTCCCTCCCCCCACTATATATAGGACCCCTGGGGGGGGGGCGCCGGCCCTGGGAGATCAGATCTCCAAGGGGGGGCGGCGGCCAAGGGGGAAGGGGGGGGGCTTCCCCCCCAAGCCAAGTGGGGCGCCCCCCACCCCTAGGGTTTCCAACCCTAGGCGCAGGGGGAGGCCCAAGGGGGGGCGCCCCAGCCCACTAAGGGCTGGTTCCCTTCCACTTCAGCCCATGGGGCCCTTCGGGATAGGTGGCCCCACCCGGTGGACCCCCGGGACCCTTCCGGTGGTCCCGGTACAATACCGATAACCCCCAAAACTTTCCCGGTGGCCGAAACTGGACTTCCCATATATAATTCTTCACCTCCGGACCATTCCGGAACTCCTCGTGACGTCCGGGATCTCATCCGGGACTCCGAACAACTTTCGAGTTTCTGCATACTAATATCTCTACAACCCTAGCGTCACCGAACCTTAAGTGTGTAGACCCTACGGGTTCGGGAGACATGCAGACATGACCGAGACGCCTCTCCGGTCAATAACCAACAGCGGGATCTGGATACCCATGTTGGCTCCCACATGTTCCACGATGATCTCATCGGATGAACCACGATGTCGAGGATTCAATCAATCCCGTATACAATTCCCTTTGTCAATCGGTATGTTACTTGCCCGAGATTCGATCGTCGGTATCCCAATACCTTGTTCAATCTCGTTACCGGCAAGTCTCTTTACTCGTACCGTAATGCATGATCCCGTGGCTAACTCCTTAGTCACATTGAGCTCATTATGATGATGCATTACCGAGTGGGCCCAGAGATACCTCTCCGTCATACGGAGTGACAAATCCCAGTCTCGATCCGTGCCAACCCAACAGACACTTTCGGAGATATCCGTAGTGTACCTTTATAGTCACCCAGTTACGTTGTGACGTTTGGCACACCCAAAGCACTCCTACGGTATGTGGGAGTTGCACGATCTCATGGTCTAAGGAAAAGATACTTGACATTGAAAAAGCTCTAGCAAACGAACTACACGATCTTTGAGCTATGCTTAGGATTGGGTCTTGTCCATCACATCATTCTCCTAATGATGTGATCCCGTTATCATTGACATCCAATGTCCATAGTCAGGAAACCATGACTATCTGTTGATCAACGAGCTAGTCAACTAGAGGCTTACTAGGGACACGTTGTGGTCTATATATTCACACATGTAATACGATTTCCGGATAACACAATTATAGCATGAACAATAGACAATTATCATGAACAAAGAAATATAATAATAACCATTTATTATTGCCTCTAGGGCATATTTCCAACACTGGAGGCGTAAACTGTGGAGGGGGGCGCCACACACGGCTAACAATTGTTGGTGTGTGTTCTAGCGGTGCCCCCCACATATATATAGGTTGGAGGGGAGGAGAGTGAAAGATTGTGGATGTCGCCTAGAGGGGAGGGGGTGAATAGGCGCTTTAAAATAATTACGGTTTAGGCTTGAACAAATGCGGAATAAACCTAGCGGTTAATTTGTGAAGGACAAAACCTACAACAACTAGGCTCACCTATGTGCACCAACAACTTATGCTAACCAAGATAAAATACTAGGTGATAGCAAGATATATGACAAGAAACAATATGGCTATCACAAAGTAAAGTGCATAAGTAAAGGGCATAGGTAAGAGATAACCAAGGCGGGCGGAGACGACGATGTATCTCGAAGTTCACACCCTTGCGGATGCTAATCTCCGTTTGGAGCGGTGTGGAGGCACAATGCTCCCCAAGAAGCCACTAGGGCCACCGTAATCTCCTCACGCCCTCGCACAATGCAAGATGTCGTGATTCCACTAAGGGACCCTTGAGGGCGGTCACCGAACCCGTACAAATGGCAACCCTTGGGGGCGGTCACCGAACCCGTACACTTTGGCAACCCTTGGGGGCGGTCACCGGTACCCGTCAAATTGCTCGGGGTGATCTCCACAACCTAATTGGAGACC
Source organism: Triticum aestivum (assembly GCF_018294505.1). Classification (NCBI taxonomy): domain Eukaryota; kingdom Viridiplantae; phylum Streptophyta; class Magnoliopsida; order Poales; family Poaceae; genus Triticum; species Triticum aestivum. The sequence continues at coordinate 467,637,983 of NC_057811.1, forward strand.
CCGACGCTTGCCCAGAGCTTTACACCACAATGATTGAGCTCCGAACACCACCAACCGTCTAGGGCGCCCAAGCACCCAAGAGGAACAAGCTCAAGGGTACCAAGCACCCAAGAGTAATAAGCTTCTCAACTTGTAACTTCCACGTATCACTGTGGATAACTCAAACCGATGCACCAAATGCAATGGCAAGGGCACACGGAGTGCCCAAGTCCTTCTCTCCCAAATCCCACCAAAGCAACTAATGATAGGGAGGAAAATGAGAGGAAGAACAAGAAGGATAACACCAAGAACTCCAAGATCTAGATCCAAGGGGTTCCCCTCACATAGAGGAGAAAGTGATTGGTGGAAATGTGGATCTAGACCTCCTCTCTCTTTTTCCACAAAAACTAGCAAGAATCCATGGAGGAATTGAGAGATAGCAAGCTCGAAGAAGGTCAACAATGGGGAAAGAACACGAGCTCAAAGGATAAGGTTCATTGGGGAAGAAAACCCCCTTTTATAGGTGGGGAAAAATCCAACCGTTATGCTCACAGCCCGCACAGAGCGGTACTACTGCTCGTCCTCATGGTACTACCGCTAGGGGTAGCGGTACTACCTCAAAGGGTAGCGGTACTACTGCTTCCCTGCGGTACTAAAAATACATCCGTGCCTACCACCGCTGGACTTGAGACGAGTTTTTGGTCCGGAGCAGAAGTAGCCACGGAAGTAGTCGCGGTAGTAAAAAATTACATCCCCTCCAAGTGGTAGTACCGCTCCCATAAGCGGTAGTACCGTTGCAGCCTTTTTAAGGACACCAAAACTGACACAACTTATGCAAACGGACTCCGAATTCAACAAAACCAAGTTTGTTGGAAAGCTAGCGACAGGGGCTAACACAATCTTGATAGAAATAACAATAAGAAGGAAATTAGAAAAGACCCATAAGAAAATGGTGAGAAACCTTCCTCGAATAAGACCAGTAAAACCTCCAACACCGAAAACGCAATAGAAGAAGCATGTGAACTCCATTTTTGATGAACTTGAGCTTGTCAAGAAGATGACCATAAGCTCCAAATCTCACAAGGAGAAAACCAAACAAGAACCAAGAAATATGATGCAAGCATGCAATGTTTTGAGCTCTCTACGAACGATACGATCAAGCTACTCACTTGAGAGCCCCCCTTGATAGTATGGCAATCGATCCTATAACCGGTCTCCAAACTACCACCATGAGACCGGTAAAATAGAGAACCTATCAAGGACAAACCTTTGCCTTGCATAAAGTCCACTTGAGCTAGATGTAGACGATCTTGACTTTCTCAAGTAGGACCACCTTTCTTGATTGTGTTGGCTCGGTGAAGACTAGTAGATTGCTCCCCCATACTCCACTATGGGTGAGCCACTCTTCGGCACATCTTCACAAGTCCATTGTCACCACAATGGAAGGCAATCTTCAAGCACTTGATCTCTTCGTGATGCATCACTTGAACGTGCACACCGCAACCTAACCCCACAAAGAACTCTCACGAAGACCATGGGTTAGTACACAAAGCGTAATTGACAATGCTTACCATACCATGGGATCACTTGATCCCTCTCGGTACATCTTCTAAGCTTTGTGAGTTGATCAACTTGATCACTCTTGACTTAGTCTTGATCAACCTTGAACCTTTCCAACTCTCTTCATTTGGATGATGCCTTGAAGGTAAGCATGAATGATCACACAATCTTCTTCTTGAAGACATGCTTGCAATAAGCTCAACTCTCACATGACCAATATTTGGATAATTCCTTACACTACAAAAAGAAGTCACATCCGTGACATTTTGGGCCGAACGAAATTTTTTGCTGTCATACTTATGACACTTCTATGACGATAATTGTGACAAAACCTGGTATCATCATAGATGTGGTGGGCTCCTACTTTTATGACAAAAAATCATGACAAAAAATGGGCTTTTTGTCCTGGGCGGGCCGGAGACACAGCTGCATGACATTCTTTGGGCCGTCCATGACGGAAAAAACCGTGGTAGAAGCGAGGGCGAGGAAAATATCGGGGAGTTCCCGGTTACGATGGGTGGTCGGGGGCCGAGCGATGCGCGTTTCTCTCGTACGTACGCGCGTGTGTGCGAGGCGTTGGGCTCTAATTGAACTCGAGCGAGGCGTTGGGCTCTAACTGAACCCGAGCGATCGATCGACCCCTTGCTGTTAACTGAACCCGAGTGATTCCTTCGCTACTGCTGCTAACTGAAGCCGACCGATGCTGCCTCTGGATGAATAGTGAGTGTTGTTGGGGGGTTTGGATGAACAGTTCCCGGTGGGGGGTTGGATGAACAGGACCCCGTGGTAGTAGAGGCCGTTGCCGCTGGATGAACAGTACCCCGATCGATCGAGCCGGTGGATGAACAGGACCCCGTGGAGGGCTGGATGAACAGGACCCCATGGAGGGCTGGTTGAACAGTAGCCGGTGGAGGGCTGGATGAACAGTAGCCCGTGGAGAGGTGGTTGAACAGGACCCCGTGGAGAGGGCTGGTTGAACAGTAGCCGGTGGAGGAGCGCGCGGTGGAGGCTAGATGAACAGGAGCCCGTGGAAGAACAGTCGCAGGTGGAGGCTGGAGGAGGTCGACGGTGGCTGAACTGTAGCCCGTGGAGGCTGGAGGAGGTCGACGGTGGCTGAACTGTAGCCCGTGGAGTCCCGTTTTGCTGTATGCCACACCCCTCCCGATGAACAGGACCCCCCGTTTCAACCGTAGCGCTCCAACACAAGTCCGTTTCCTCCGTTTTGCGGTACGCCACACCCCTCACGGTCAACATGACCCCGTTTCGACCGTAGTAGGTCCAACAGAAGTCCGTTTCCTCCGTTTTGCGGTACGCCAGACCCCTCCCGATGAACAGGATCCCATTTCGACCGTGGCCGGTCGAACACAAGGCCGTTTCCTCCGTTCTACGGTACGCCAGGCCTCGTTTCCATCGGCTGTTCCGTCCAAGCCGGTTGGCTCCCGATGAACACGACGACGCATTCCGTTCGGACCCAGCCGGTTGGCTCCCCATGAACACGACGACGACACAGTTTCTCCGTTCCGACCCAGCCATGTACACGAGCCTTGGCCGTACGTATGCGCGAGTAGGCGTTCGAGACCCCACCGGTATGTACGTACATGGCCGTATTTACTTTCTTGCACCCTGTCCGCTGTACGTACGTGTACATGCTACGTGCGCGCCTCTACTATGACACGTGCACGCCTCTACATCGACCAGTACGTACGTACACGTTCGCGACCAGAATGACAACGCTACGTACGCTTCGACCAGGTGGGTCCCGACTGTTAGGCACTTCCTTGCATGCGAAGATGTAGCTGGTGGGTCCCAGCAGTCAGGGGGCGAATCATTTTTTTGCCCGTAATATGGACGCACTTCCTTGCGTGCGAAGATGTAGCTGGTGGGTCCCAGCAGTCAGGGGGAAAACATTTTTTTCATGAAATACGGTGGCCTGTCCAGTGGGTCCCTGCTGTCAGGTGGAGGAATCATTATTCTGCGCGTAATAAGGAGGCACTTCCTTGCTGCGGCCGTGGACCCAGCTGTCAGCCTCTCCACGTATAGTACTCTTCCGATGGAAGTCGTTCGTTGACCACATTGACCACACCGCGCCGAGAGCACCAAGGCGGTGGACGACGGCGAGGCCTAGGAAGGGGACGACGCGGAGCCGGGGAAGACGCGACAGTGGATGCCCACGCGGAGAGGAGTACGAGGGTTCACTGGTTCGGCTGCGGTGTGAGGCTGCCGTCGCCGCAGGGCCTGGCCAGTGGTGGGAGTAGTAGGGGGCGGTGAGGCCTCCGCGGCAGCACAGCCGGCCACGGGAGGCAGGAGCAGGCGGTACGACCGGCGCTGCTTTGGGCGGCTGGAGCAAGAAGACCAGAGGTTGAAGAAGCACTACGGCCGTTGGATGGATATCGTACGGTCACTGGAGCTAGAATTGTTCATATTGACTAAGTTGATAAAGCCCTCCGTCCCCGTCAACTTAGTAGGCCCACATGTCAGCCTCCCACTATGCTGGGTCCCAGCTAGCAGGGGGAGTATTCATTTTTTTGTGCGTAATAAGGAGGCACTTCCTTCCGTGCGAAGATATAGCTGGTGGGTCCGACCTGTCAGCGGGGGGAACGTTTTTTTACAAAATACAGAGGCCCTTCCGGTGGGTCCCAGATGTCAGGTGGAGGAATCATTATTTTGCGCGTATTAAGGAGGCATTTCCTTGTGTGCGGCCGTGGACCCAGCTGTCAGCCTCTCCACGTACAGTCCATGTCCGATGGATGTCGTTCGTTGACCACGTTGACCACGGCGCGCCGAGAGCACCAGGGCGGTGGACGACGCGCGAGGCCTAGGAAGGGAACGCCATGGAGCCGGGGAAGACTCGGCAGTGGTTGCCCACGCGGTGGGGTGTACGAGGGTTTACTGGTCCGGCTGCCGTCGCCGGAAAATAACAGGAGGTGTGTGTGAGTAGAGGAATGGCCTGGCCAGCAATGGAGTAGGCTGGGCGGTGTGGCCTGTGCGGCAGCACAGCCAGCCACGGGAGGCGGGAGCAGGCAGTCCCACCGACGCTGGTTGGGCAGCTGGAGCAAGAAGATCAGATATTGAAGAAGCAGCACGGCCATTCGATTAACATCCAACGGTCATTGCTGCTAGAGTCGTTTGTGGACTAAGTTGACAAAGCCTTTCGTACACGTCAACCTAGTAGACCCACAAGTCAGCCTCCAAATCTGTCCAACACAGCATACAATGCGAAATTTCTAGCCATATTCAAATTAATTTAAAAACTAAACATACGTTAATTTAAATCCAATGAAATTTTACTCGCACAAAAACAATGAAATTTAAAATATCAAAATCCGAAAGAAAAAAGTATTTTGGAACTAATTGCCTGTTTGCTGTATTTTTTCATTTTACAACCCATTTAATATTACTTATAGCCCATTTCTTATTACTTATAGCCCATTTTCTGGGCAAAATGCATCCCTCCTCGTCTTGAAAGTTTTGTGGCCCAGCAGGGCGTAGAAAAACAAGTAGGCTAGCCATTTTCAGAAAGGAAAAAGACAAACTGGGCTAGTCATGTGCTAGACGGGCCACAGCTCCCGAACAACCCAGTTGATACCCTTCTCCGTCCCAAAAAAACAAAATTACTGCGCGCGCTGCTGGGTCCCTACTGTCATCCTCACCATGTACAGTCATCTCCTTATTCCTCTCGGTTTTTGACCAAGTTGACAACACCGGAGGGCGGCGCCGCGGCGAGCGAACCAAGGCGGAGGACGATGGTGAGGCCTCGGAGGGGAACGAACAGGAGCCAGGGAAGATGCGCAGAGTTTTAGGGTGCGATGTGGCCACGATGCGTGCGCGACAGCACAACCAGCCGTGGGAGGCACGAGCAGGCGGTCCCGCCGGCGCTGGTTTGGCTTTGGCGGCTGGAGGAAGAAGAGACTGAAGAAACACGATAGACGTTGAATGTCAATCCAACGGTCAAGGTTGGCACAATCGTTTGTTGATTAAGCTGACACCAAGTAGCATACTTTTTTATATATAGGAAGAAAAGAAAAACTGGGCTCGTTTGCCTGATATCATTCCCGAAACTGCGACCGTTCGATCTTGCGTCGCAACTAAAACTGTGAGGAAAATGTGTTCGTCTGTCGTCCTCCTCCCAGGGAACGTTCTCCACATAAGTGACTAGCACCCTTGGTTTTCACCCGAGAGGTCTTGGGTTCGAGTCCCAGGAAATCTCAATTTTGTCCTCCTTCCTTCCTCACAAAAAAAGAAAGAAAATCAAAGACTTGAGAAGGCGTACAGAACAAGCTAGTGTACCAGTAAAGAGACGTTGCTGAGTTTTAGAAAAAAGAGAGACGTGCTCCTGTAGCTGGTTCGAATCCAAACCTAGACTATGACTATATATGGTGCTATGCTACTCTGCAAGTAATGAAACTGACATATCCAACGTTCGCTTCTCCTCTTCTCTACTTACTCTGCCTAGCATCAGAAGCTTTGGCCGCAACAACCATGTCCGTTGGCTGCTCGTCCACCTGCTCTTCAGCAGGCAACAACCAGATATGCGCCAAGTCGCCACCCGTACCATCGCCTGTGGGTCTCATCACACCCCCTCCGGCACACGCACCGCAGCCGGTTGCTCATCGCAACCCGCTGCCGTAGGTGTGGTGCCACTGCTGCAAATCACGCAGAGTCATCCGTCGCGTCTCAACCACAATCCTCAACCCTGACCGAGTCTTCTACAAATGCCCGAATCATGGGGTAATAATATGTTTAAGTGTTGTTCTGCTGCTTTCAGTTGCTGATTTTTTTAATAGTTTGGTTGATGATCTTCCAATTTGATTCGTGCAGAAAAGGGAAGATTCGTGTGATTTGTATTTCTAGGAAGTTGCTGATGTGGGGGAACGCAACTACGCTGATTATTTGGTTAGCCGAGGAATCCCAATACCAGCAGGTTGGGGTGTTGGACAAGTAACTGAAGGAACGACAGAAGAGGAAGATGCAGAGCAGAAGGTTAAAGATGCAGTTCCTCTAATCATGGCCAAGCAACAGCTCCTGAACGGCCTTGACAACAATGAGGAGATGACAGAGCTTGTGAAGATAATGGGCAAAATCGATGTGCTCTGTAGGATGATTGTCTCTTTATTTGCAGTGTATGTAGCACTCATCATGTATTCAGTGGCTATGACAAGAGCACTTTGCTGAAACTAGTAATGAATGAAACCGTGTAGCAGGCTGGGCGTAGTGTTGTGAACATCTAATGATTTCTATTAACATAAATCGGGGGGTATCCCCTTTTGCTCATAAATAAATAAATAACATAGGCCCTTTTGGTAATAAATAAATAAATTAGCAGAGGCCCTGTCGGGTCAGCTTTGTTCCCATTCGAAGACGTCGAGCAAATTGCAGTCCAACAACAAACTATGTCATCAAATTCAAGTTTCACAGCCAAATATGAGTACAACTAAACAACAATGTCATCATGTTTTAGTCGTCATACAATCACCAAACACAAATGAACATACATAACAAGTGATGTTCTCACAGCAAAAATACTAAACACCACGTTCATCAGGTTCCAGTTGTCATAGCAAACACAGTTTCACATAGTAGATAAAAAAAGTCTTCTGACAGGCAAATACGACAAAAGCAATCTAATCATCATCCGCCGCAGCAGCGTGAACATCTTCGCCATGTATATCAGTCTGAATCGTAATTCCCCAGAGTGTCCTCTTCTTCTTCATCCTCAATGTCCTCGAACATTGGCTTCTTCTTGATCAACTCTTGTATGTCCACAGCACGACAGGCAATCTTTTCGCCAGCATCATTGACGTGATGTTTCTCAAAGATATTAGGAACATCTGTGGAATCTTGTACATCAGGAGCAGTGTAAGCATCATCTTGTCGTGCAACTTCATTAAACGAATTCCTCTGCTCAAACCTTTGCAATACTCTCCAGTCATGGCTACGTGCAAATGTGTCTTCCAAGAAAAATATCTGTGTTGCCTGATTTGCCAAAATAAAAGGCTCGTTGGTCTGGTACGCCGCCTTGACATTGTTGGATTTGAAATAATCATCAGCTCTGGGTTTTGCGATCCTGGAAAACAGGTTATACCAACGACAGCACAACAGAACCACACACCGATGATCCTCGAAACTAGAGATATACTGCAACTGAACAATGTCTGTTATGTTAGCATACATTTCAGTTGTCTCTCTGTCGTACATATCCGTGCTCATGATGGCACTGTTTTGTATCTTCCTGCCTTCGTCGCGTGCAAGGGTGTTGTAGTGCACATCTCCAACAACGCAAGATTCATAATGTCTTACCCGAGTATCAGGACCCATTGCTAGTGCGTAAAGGGCATCATCAACTGCCTGCCCATCCTCCCGCATCTTCTTAACCTATGGTTAGAAAACAAACAAGCTGATCATCTTATGTACTCAATATATTAAAAAAACTGACAGTGCAATTCAAAAGCTTACATGGCTCTTGAACCATTTCGCAAATCCTGCCATAACCAGTTTGTCAATGTTTCTTGTATTTTGCAGCAGTAACTCCTTTTTGTAGATGCTGCATAACATAGTGATCGCGTCAAACATCTAAATATATAAGAATGTGCTGCAAGTTTAGTAGATTACGATGTATAAGCTGCAGTACTTAGCACTTACTTGATATAAGGTAGTATCTCAGGACAGTTATTCAACACATACCAAACCATTTTGTCCAAATCTTTAGGTTTGTCCTCTTGTTGACTCTTCCCTGTAACTCGAACAGAATAATCGAAAACATTGAGCCCGGGATTGTCTTCACCCACCTCTTTGCTAAGCTGATCAGCTGTTTCAATGTATTTTGAGCAGAATGTCAACGCTTCTGTAGCAATGTAGGCCTCTGCAATGGAATCCTCAGGGTCTAGCTCTGTTCCTAACATAGCCCTTGAAAGTGCCGAGCCGCCTTTCAATAGCGTACATCCAGCCATACTGTACTGGACCTCTAAGTAGTGCCTCATCAGGTAGATGAACAGCCAAATGCACCATCACATCAAAGAAGGCTGGAGGATATATCTTCTCAAGGTCGCATAGGATAGTTGGTATCTTGTCTCTAAGACGTTCCAAAGCATCTACCCTGATATTTCTACTTCAGAGTTCCCTGAAGAATTGTCCCAACTCTGCAACTACTCTGTATAAGTCAGGGCGGCCCAATCCTCTAAGGATAACAGGTAAAACCCTTTGAAGTAGGACGTGGCAGTCATGAGTTTTCAACCCTTGTACCTTGTTTCCATCTGCACTGACTCTCCTTTCAGGGTTGGAAGCAAATCCATGTGGGAATCTCACACGTGACAGGACCTCGCAGAATTCTTTTCTTTTTACCTTGTCCAAGACGTACACAGCTGCTGCCATACCCCGTGGTTTACCTTCATCTTGCACCTGCAAATCCTTTCTGATACCCAGGTGTGTCAAATCAATCCTAGATTTTAAGGTATCTTTCGTCTTGCCTTCAGTATTAAGAAGTGTGCCGATAATGCTGTCACATATCTTTTTCTTGATGTGCATCACATCAAGATTATGCTGCAGATTCAAACCTTTCCAATACTCCAAGTCCCACAAAGTGGACCTGCGGGTAAACAATAATCTCTCTTCTGCCCTGCCACGCTTCCTTTTCCCGCTACCATTACCAGGATGGTTTCCTGGTGTAATATGCCTGACCTTCTCTAATTCCACTTGCAACTCATCGGCGGTGAGCCTCTCTGGCGCATCGCGGTTTTCATGCTTTGCATTGAACACATGTCTTCGGTATTTTGTAGGACGCGGCTTGTCCTTGGCAAGGAAACGGCAGTGTCTAATGTAACATATCTTGCTAAGTATTGCGTATGACAGCGGATTCCTGTCACAGCGAACACATGCATTGTAACCATGTGTCGTTCGCCCTGACATAGTGCCCAAAGCCGGATAATCATGGATGCACCAAATTATAACAGCACACAGAAAGAAATCAGCTGGTGGGCTGCTATATAGGTCTCGAGTGAGAACACCCGTCCATAGCTGTTGAAGTTCCTCCACAAGAGGCTCCATGAATAAATCAAAATCCTTCCCCGGACTTTTTGGACCTGGGATGAGCAAGGCCATCATGTAGTTTGATTCTTTGGTGCAGACATTTGGAGGCATGTTGTAAGGGCTAACAAGCACTGGCCACATGCTATATGTGGCGCTCTGGTGGCCAAATGGGTTAAATCCATCTGAAGCTAAGCCAATTCTAATGTTTCTTGGGTCAGCAGCAAAATTTTTGTGTTTTTGATTGAAGCTTTTCCACTCACTACCATGTGATGGATGGCTCATTACATTCTGATCTCTGTACTCCTGGTTCCTAGAATGCCACAGTGCATCCTCTCTTGTTTCAGCATCATGAAACAACCTCTTCAATCTTGGTGTAATTGGAAAATGTCTCAGAACATTATGAGGAATCCTCTTCACAGCATCGCCATCTTTCCATCTTGATGATTTGCATTTCGGGCATTCACTTAAGTTGGCATAATCCTTCCGGAACAGAACACAATTATTCTTACAAACATGGATCATATCATATCCAATTCCAACTGCACGAAGGAAATTCTTCATTTTACTGTAGGTGTGTGGCAGCTCAGACGCATCTGGGAAAGCTTTGCGGAAAGCAGCCAACATCGCATCGAATGATTTGTTGGTCATCCGCTCAGATGTCTTCACATGAATAAACGTGACCATAGCTGAGAATACTGACAGCTTATTTCCTGGGGTGACAGCCACGTTGCATTGTTCCAACATGCGGGCCCACCATTTTTCTTCTACAGGTGAAAGTTCATGAAATGCACGAGCATTTCGTAGCATTGTTTCAATGTTGGTCAAACTCACTGGCTCCGCCACCACCACCTCCTCCTCCTCTTCCACCTGAGGATCAGGCAGATCAAGATGGTGATCTGCTGCTTCCACGTAGTCAGTAACATTGACGTTCATAGCTTCACCATGATGAACCCACCTAGTACATGTGACCGACATCCCATACAAGTGTAGATGATTTTGCACAGTTGACTGGGGTCTTGTAATTGAATTCATACAACTGCTACACGGGCAGAGCACATCTGATTTCGGACCACCGTACTCAGCCCTGATAAAAGTTCATGAAGTTTTCAACCCCCTCGACATATGCAGCAGAGAATCTTCGAGCAGAAGTTATCCAAGTCCTGTCCATCTGTTAGACATACAAATTAGTTCTTCTACAAGATATTACAGGAAAAACATATATGCTTTTTTATGAAGTCCAGAAAAAAATACCTAGGTCGATGTCTAAAGCTATGGCAAGATATTTGGACGAGCAGATCTAAGTAACGAAATATATTTAAAGCTAATTCAGCAAACATATTTGAGTGCTAAATTATGGCAGGCTTTTTCAGCAGTCAATGAGGCCGAGCACACAGCCATCGAACTATCGAAGGCCATCGCAGCAACAAAGATCGAGTATAAAACGGTGTAGAGCTATTTCACCTAACAGATTGGCTACTAGACCATGGCAATCTATGTCACAATAAATATATGGCAGGATATTTTAGCAACTAATCGGGCTTGGCATGCCATCTCAGCTAAGCAGATTGAGTGCAGAACAGGGCAAGGAAGATTCTTAAGCAGAGCATATTGACTGTAAACTACTTTGGCAAACAGTGAGATTAACAACGTCTATCAGCTAACATTCAGCGCTACACCGACATGCACGGGGCCTCAGTCTAGAATGCGCGTAGCGTGGGAGAAGCTGACCGCCGTGCGTCTCCACACGAACGTCGCCAGCGGTGGCGGCGCTGACCGCCGTGCGCCTCCACAAGAACGTCGCCAGCGGTGGCGGCGCGGCTCGAGGAGCATACTGTGGGAGCGAGAGGATCGTCGTGGGTCCCCTTGACGAACCGCGGCACCGACGTATCGGCGCGGCGGGGAGGGCGGCTTTGGCGGAGCGAATGGAGTGGAGGGGGACGGGGGGGAGGGGGTTTGGGAATATTATTGGCTAGTTGGCCGAAGGCCGGTTGAATTCGGGATTTGGGGGGAATTTTTTTGGGGGGGGGGGGTTCGCGCGGTGGGCGGGGGATGTTTGGCGCATGGTCAGTTTCTCCAAGTGCAGTCCCACATGTCAGTGAAGAGGCAATCCGAAGCGCGTTCCGTTTGCGTGAGCCGTGTGCAGGACCGAACTTGTGTGGGGTGCAATGCAACCGCGACAGGGGTGCTGTGAGTGTACCCCCTTTTTCCTTTTAAACTAGGTGCTTCGCCCCCTCAAAAAAAACTTGGTGCTTCGCGCGATCCATCGATACTACTACTAGTAATCCGGTAATCCTGACTAAAACGGCGCGGCCGGGTCTTTTCCCGCGCGATTTGCTGGGAGGTTGGCTTAGTTGGGTTTTTTTGGACGAGTAATGCTACACCTACGTAATCCCAGTTACATAATTAATGTAATGTGAAACGTGTGAGCTGTTGATTGTAGATTGGGGGAGGGAGGGGCCCACCACCATGAAAATCAGGGAGGAGAGAGAGAGGCAATTTACGTTAACCCTTTCGTAGGTTCCCGTAGATGTAGAAAGATGTGAAATGCGTGAATGTGTAGTGGACGTACTATTGGAGTGCCTAAGATAAATTGTGTATGTAGACCCTATGTGTTTATTTACTTCGCATGTTAGCTTTGTCTCGGTTCAATAAAAAGCAGAGTTGGTGATGATGGTGTGCCTGCCATCCTGCAATATAGGCCGTCCGATCTATATCTAACGGATAGGAAGGAAACTATGACAATTTACCCGCACTCCTCTCCACATTTGCAGATAAGGCCTTCCCTCGTTCATCCTTTTCTCCCACAAGATCTTGATGTTCCGTGCAACGCACGGGCATCTTACTAGTACTCCTACAATATACTATATTATTGTGAAAGTCCATATACACCGGCCGAGATTAATGCAAACACGGCAGATTTTCATTACATTTCGAACTTTTATAGGACAGAAAAATAAAAGAAACCCGACCCTAAACCTATTCTACGGCGGCGACCGACGTCCTCCATCTGCGATCTCCATGTACGGGGTCGGGGTTCAATACGAAGGTGCGGTCTCCGGTGAGGAAGAGTAGAACACGGGAGACGGACCGGCCAGTTGGCACACCATGCCCTGCCGCCTCCCATGCCCTACTCATCCTCGGAGGAGTCCCTGACCTCGGCGGTGCCGAACATTGGACGGCGGCAAGTAGGTCGCGTGGTTGACGGTGCTCCCGTCGTTGGCTGCCATCGTGGCCACCGCTTGTGCGGTCGCGTCCGCGTCCGGCCATGCCGCTATTGCATCGCGAGCGGCTACTTGAGCGAGGGCGGTGACCTCGAGCTTCATCCCCGAAGACAAAGCTCTCCCGCAGAGCGTTCGCGCTCGCGGTCATGGCGGATGTGGTGCCAGGTAGCAGGACGATGCGCTATGGTGTGAAGGTTAGCTGGGCATTGCCGCTTTAAGTAGCGCATTCCGGTGAGGCCAAAGCGTCCGAGCGCGTCATTAAGTCGCCGGAGTATGTTCCTCGGGCACCGAGCCTCTTAACGACAGCATACGGACGGACGTCATGAATGGGGGCAGCTGACGTCGGCCGGGAATGCACCGCTCGACGGCGCGAGGGATGAGGGTTTTTGGTGTGCCAGGGTAGTCAGCTGCGGTCGTGGCAACGTTGGAGATGCCCTTTGCTCACATGCGACCCCACATGTCATTCAAAAAGTGATACGCCTCCAACGTATCTATAATTTACGAAGTATTCATGCTATTATATTATCTGTTTTGGATGTTTATGGTCTTTACTAAACACTTTTATATTATTTTTGGGACTAACCTATTAACCGGAGGCCCAGCCCAAATTGCTGTTTTCTTGCCTATTTCAGTGTTTCGAAGAAAAGGAATATCAAACGGAGTCCAAAGGGAATGAAACCTTCGGGAGAGTTATTTTTGGAACGGAAGCAATCCAGGAGACTTGGAGTAGACATCAGGGAAGCTTCGAGGAAGCCACGAGGCAGGGAGGCGCGCTCTACCCCCTAGGCGCGCCCCCACCCTCGTGGGCCCCTCGTGGCTCCCCTGACTGACTTCTTTCGCCTATATATGTCCATATACCCTAAAAACATCGGGGAGCACAATAGATCGGGAGTTCCGCCGCCGCAAGCCTCTGTAGCCACCAAAAACCAATCGGGACCCTGTTCCGGCACCCTGCCGGAGGGGGGATCCCTCTCCGGTGGCCATCTTCATCATCCCGGCGCTCTCCATGACGAGGAGGGAGTAGTTCACCCTCGGGGCTGAGGGTATGTACCAGTAGCTATGTGTTTGATCTCTCTCTCTCTCTCTCTCTCTCGTGTTCTTGATTTGGCATGATCTTGATGTATCACGAGCTTTGCTATTATAGTTGGATCTTATGATGTTTCTCCCCCTCTACTCTCTTGTAATGGATTGAGTTTTCCCTTTGAAGTTATCTTATCGGATTGAGTCTTTAAGGATTTGAGAACACTTGATGTATATCTTGCATGTGCTTATCTGTGGTGACAATGGGATATTCACGTGATCTACTTGATATATGTTTTGGTGATCAACTTGCGGGTTCAGTGACCTTGTGAACTTATGCATAGGGGTTGGCACTCGTTTTCGTCTTGACTCCCGGGTAGAAACTTTGGGGCACTCTTTGAAGTTCTTTGTGTTGGTTGAATAGATGACTCTGAGATTGTGTGATGCATATCGTATAAACCATATCCACGGATACTTGAGGTGACATTGGAGTATCTAGGTGACATTAGGGTTTTGGTTGATTTTTGTCTTAAGGTGTTATTCTAGTACGAACTCTATGATAGATCGAACGGAAGGAATAGCTTCGTGTTATTTTACTACGGACTCTTGAATATATTGATCGGAAAGGATAACTTTGAGGTGGTTTCGTACCCTACAATAATCTCTTGTTTTTTCTCCGCTATTAGTGACTTTGGAGTGACTCTTTGTTGCATGTTGAGGGATAGTTATATGATCCAATTATGTTATTATTGTTGAGAGAACTTGCACTAGTGAAAGTATGAACCCTAGGCCTTGTTTCCTAGCATTGCAATACCGTTTACGCTCACTTTTACCACTTGTTACCTTGCTGTTTTTATATTTTCAGATTACAAAAACCTATATCTACCATCCATATTGCACTTGTATCACCATCTCTTCGCCGAACTAGTGCACATATACAATTTACCATTGTATTGGGTGTGTTGGGGACACAAGAGACTCTTTGTTATTTGGTTGCAGGGTTGTTTGAGAGAGACCATTTTCATCCTACGCCTCCCACGGATTGATAAACCTTAGGTCATCCACTTGAGGGAAATTTGCTACTGTCCTACAAACCTCTGCACTTGGAGGCCCAACAACGTCTACAAGAAGAAGGTTGTGTAGTAGACATCAAGCTCTTTTCTGGCGCCGTTGCCGGGGAGGTGAGTGCTTGAAGGTATATCTTTAGATCTTGCAACCGAATCTTTTAGTTTCTTGTTTTATCACTAGTTTAGTTTATAAAAAAAACTACAAAAAAATGGAATTGAGGCTGCCTCATATGCTTCATCTTTTTAATGTCTTCCGAAAATAAGGATTCCGATAATTGTGCTCAATTGCTAGAGGAAGAATGAATTAAAATGTTTGGCACTAAATCTTTGAATTATGAGCATGATTGCATGTTGTTAGTATGAATTCTTTGAATACCTATGATGCTAATGATATGCAGAGCCACAAGCTTGGGGATGCTATGTTTGATGGAGATGATATGTTTAGTCCCCCAAGTTTTGATGAGCAAATTTATTATGATGAAAGCATGCCTCCTATTTATGATGATTATTGTGATGACACGTATGCTATAAAGAATAAAGATAACCATGAAACTTGTCATCATGATTTTTATTTTCAATTGGATTATGCTTCACATGATAGTTATTTAGTTGAGTTTGCTCCCACTACTATTCATGAGAAGAAGTTTGCTTATGTGGAGAGTAATACAATTTCTATGCTTGTGCATCATGAAAATAATGCTTTATGTGATGGTTATATTGTTCAATTCATTCGTGATGCTACTGAAAATTATTATGAGAGAGGATCATATGCTTATAGGAATTGCAATAATATCAAGTTTCCTCTCTATGTGTTGAAAATCTTGAAGCTATGCTTGTTTTGCTTTCCTATGCTAGTTGATTCTTGTTCCCATAAGTTGTTTGCTCACAAAATCCCTATGCATAGGAAGTGGGTTGGCTTAAATGTGCTAGTCATATGCTTCATGATGCTCCCCTTATGTTTCAATTCTTATCTTTTATGTGAGCATCATTGCCATCATCATTGCCTAGCTAGAACAACATTAAAGAAAAGCGCTTGTTGGGAGACAACCCAATATTTACCCTTACTGTATTTGTGTGTTCACATGATTATGATACTGCAGTAATCATGTTTTATAGCTTTTGTTTCAATAAAGTGCCAAGTAAGACCTTTAGGATAACCTACGGTGATAGTTAATTTGATCTTGCTGAAAAACAGAAACTTTTGTGCGCACGAGATTAGTTTTAATAAATCACAGAAACGTGATTTGCAGTTGATTCTTTTTGCAGAAGGTTAATAAACAAATTGCTTAGGACTTCCTAATTTGGTTGAATTTTTGGAGTTCCATAAGTATACGTTTGATACAGATTGCTACAGGCTGTTCTGTTTTTGACAGATTCTGTCTTTTATATGTTGTTTGCTTATTTTGATGAATCTATGAGTAGTATCAGAGGATATGAACCGTAGATAAGTTGGACTATAGTAGATATTACACAAATATGAATTTAGAATGAGTTCACAACAGTACCAAAAGTGGTGATTTATTTTCTTATACTAACGGAGCTCATAAGATTTTCTGTTGAGTTTTGTGTTGTGAAGTTTTCAAGTTTTGGGTAAAGATTCGATGGACTATGGAATAAGGAGTGGCAAGAGACTAAGCTTGGGGATGCCGAAGGCACCCCAAGGTAATATTCAAGGACAACCAAGAGCCTAAGCTTGGGGATGCCCCGGATGGCATCCCCTCCTTCGTCTTCGTTCATCGGTAACTTTACTTGCAGCTATATTTTTATTCATCACATGATATGTGTTTTGCTTGGAGCGTCATTTTCTTTTGCTAGGATTTGCTTGCTGTTATTTAGAATAACTAGTACAAATGCCCGTGCGTTGCAACTGGCGATAAAATTAATAGAACCTGCTCCACGTGTCATTTCTCAACACTTCTTATATACAATTTTTGACGAACGCCAGAAATAACGTAACCCTAAGTATCGCTTTTCAGCCCATGAAGTGTGAATGTGAAGAAATGTTCCTAACATCGTTCATCGGGATGTATTGCAACTCCGCACTTCCATCCGATGATAAAGTAGTGATGCATGGAATAGTCTTTTTGTTGTCCAAAATAACAAGTGTTGTTTAAAAGGTATTTTTTTTTTGTAATTTTCAAGAACATTATTTGAAAATTTTAAATCAATTTTGTTGATGAATATAACATGTTTGATTTTGAAAATTATATTTCATTTGTTAATTTTTTCTTGCACTATTTGGGCTTGGCCCAGATATAAGGACTTGGCCTACACAGCACGTACGTTCTTAGAAAAAGAAAGCACCTGGACTTATCTAAAAAAACACCTGGACACCTGGAGTTAGTCGAGCGTACAAGTTTTGACTGGTTAGTCCCTGTTTTTGCTCACCTCTCAATAAAAAAGAGCTACTCCATCCAATCCATATCACTTTATGCTCAAACGGATGTATCTAGAACTCGATCGGAGGGAGTATTGGATTTTTGGATTTTCCAGCAAGATGGCAGAGAACTATGTATGTTAGTAACCAGCAAGCTGAGTCTGATCAAACTATCTAGTATGTCACATTAACATAAAAAATATGAAGAAGGCAGTATTGTGATACTGCAGCAAAAATAGAAGTGTACTATACGACACATACTACAGAATCAGGAGCATCTTGTTCTTCGTCACTACTTGCTTGCATCAATTCAAATTGCTACTTGCTGCAGCTAGATTCACAAACGAGCATTACTCTCTCAACAGTACTGCTAAGTTTGTCACCAATGAAATACTACTGATGAGTTCTCAGAGTGTAGGCCTCGGGATTTAGATAGAAACAAAATGAGAATTGGGAACTAAATTATCAAACAACACGTCAAGTAATTTCCTCAAATACCTCTGACTCGTTCACTGCTTAGGGGTGAGATGATCCATAACGCATTTCAAATACCATGTCCTCATGATACAGTGAACTACCAAAAACTTCATGAAGCACATGAAAAATAAATTAATGGTATAGACTACTTTTAAATTAGGATGTCAGTGACATGTAAAAGTTGTGCCTCCAAAAACTGCATTTATCAAAGATATGCACTAATTTGTCCACCCTTGCAAGCACTCATGAGTAATCACCTAGCATACCGACAAGCATCTACATGATCACCAACTATACATATATGAGTTTGGAACTTTGGGCTACTTGGTAGCGTAGTCTGTGCTAACCAAATACAAAATTAAGATGATATGCTGCAATACTGTGTTCTTGTCACCAATCTACATCACCGTAAGGTATTACATGTTCTCTCCACCAATGTAAAATATACTGTTAGGCCTGTAGATCAACCATGAATGTGTGCGGAAAATGCATCTACCGAGTACACGCATGTCATGAGTAGGGTTATAACTGAACTCATTTTCCCCTTAGGAAAAAAGTAAATTATATGTTAAATCCAAAGGGATAAACTGTAGGAAGCAACTGTAGCAGAATTCTCGATTCCCAAGAAAAAACAACATACAACAGTTGCTAATGTTACTGTCAGTCATATACACGAATGTATCTCTAATGCATACCACTATAATTCAGGACCTTTAATCGTTGTCCTAGAGGATATGGTCATTGGCATGGATCTCTCCAGTAAGAAACTTTGCTATCTCATCAAGGTTAATTAGTGTCAATAAATACGTCCAAAGAGAGATCAGTACGGGCCAAGTATATAGTAAAATAATAATACATCAGATAAAATTGAGATGCAGTCAAGCAGCCAAAGCGAGTTGGGGAGGAAGAGAGGTTGCAGACGTATTTGAAGCAAATAACTGTAGGTTTCCAGAGAGCTAATAATACATCAGATCAAATTGAGATGCAGTCAAGCAGCCAAAGCGAGTTGGGGAGGAAGAGCGGTTGCAGACGTATTTGAAGCGATGAACTGTAGGTTGCCAGAGAACCAAAATTGTCGGACGCTGGTTTGTTTTCTGTCCAAGTCTGATGAGGTGACATTGGGTAGTCTTTCGACGAAGTAGGCGGAGGCAACATTGTACAGATTCTGTCGGACGACGTCTTGTTTTCTGGTGAAGTCGCTGGAGGCGATATTGGGCGGATTTCCGGCAAAGTCGACGGGGGCGAGATACTTGCAGGTGTTATTGAATAGATTCTGTTGGACGGTGTCTTGTTTTCTGGCGAAGTTGATGGAGGCAACATTGGGCGAATTTCTGGCGAAGTCGATGGGGGCGAGATACTTGCAGGCTTGCGAATTTCCGATGCAATTTAGCTCGATTCTAGTCCAGCCTTTCTTTTTATTGCAGGAATTCTTTGTGGAATCCGAATCGGGGCATCGATGGATCTGCACTGGAGTAGTTCTCCTACGCGGATTCAATTCAAAACGGACATGGAGCTGGAGGAAGGCAGCAGCGGCGGTGCCGTACGCATGTTGTACGCCGTGCGTTCTCTCCTCAGCCAAGCAACGGAGCGTCCTTAGCGTAACATGGGCTGGCAACCAACATAGACATATGGGCCGGCCGTCTCACTTTCCTTTCAAGTACGTCATTGTTGCTTAGTTTTTCGTTTCCTCTGCATGTGGGCCGGCTGTCCCTGTCCCTGTATCCTTTTCCGGTACGTTCTCAGCTAGGTTTCTAGTTTCCTTTGCACGTACGTCATATGTTGGTCAAAACGGACCAAACCAAAAAATAGCGTACGTAAAAATCATCAAAACAGGACGAAACAAAACGGAACCAAACCAAGAATACCTATTTCCCTTAATAGTAGGTATAGATGTTTTGCATCTCTATTTTCAATAAAAATGTTAAGGATAGCCTTTACCATGCTTATTTTGCAAGTATACATGTTGCTGTTTCAAAACAGAAAGTTTACCGTTGTTGCAAAAATTCCCTAGAAAAGTCAGAATATGATAAAATGTTGAAATTTTTTGCATATTGAGCTCTGATACATTTTCTACAGTGTGGTAGAATTTCATAATGTTTGGAGTTAGGGAAGTATGATGAATCTTGCATTCTTTACAGACTGTACTGTTTTGCAGATTGCTGTTATGTTTGCATTGTTTGCATATGTTTGCTCGTTTAATGATTCTATTTGAGGTTAGGAGTATTAAATATGCAGAGACATTTAGTATGCAATGTTGAATAATAATTTTTGTGATTTGCTACTGTAGAGAATGATAAGGTTTTGCATTGGTTTATACTAACTTATCTCACGAGTTCTTGTTGAGTTTTGTGTGGATGAAGTATTTGAGATTTAGGGAAACCGAGATATAAAAGGAATTAAGGAGACATAAAAGCTCAAGCTGGGGATGCCCAAGGCATCCCAAGATAATATTTCAAGAAGTCTCAAACATCTAAGCTTGGGGATGCCCTGGTAGGCATCCCACCTTTCTTCTTCAACAATTATCGGTTAGTATCGGTTGAACCTAAGTTTTTGCTTCTTCACATGATGAGTGCTATCCTTGAAATGTCGTTTTATTTTGTTTTGCTTACTGTTTGAATAATATCCCAAGATCTGAAATTCTTAAGGAGAGAGAGTCTTCACATAGCTTTATAATCATTTAACTACTCATTGTTCTTCACTTATATCTTTTTGGAGTAGTTTGTCATTTACTCGTGTGCTTCACTTATATCCTATAAGTAAATGGTTGAATGATTTGAATATCATAAATCTGAAATTATATATGTTTCATATGCTTATCCCATGGGGAGTAATACCTTCACATATAAGAAGTAGAGGTGGTAATTTTTTTGAAGGTTAGAAAACATTGTATTGGTCACTTGAACAATTCATGAAAGAATATTGAAGGAAGAGAGATTTCACATATAAATATACTATCTTGGACATCTTCTATGAATGTGAGCCCCATTAATTATTTTCAAACCTGAGCAAATTAGTTGAAGTTGGACAAGGAAGACAACATAATGAGTTATGCTTGGGTATATTTGTATAGAAGTTATATTGTTATGGATCCTCTAACATGTGGTGCTTGCTATTTAGAATCCTTTGCTAGCCAAAATATCTGTACTAAGCGGGAATACTGCTTGTGCATCCAAATTCCTTGAACCAAGTTTCTTCCATGAGTGTCCACCATATCTACCTATATGCGGTATTTACCTGCCGTTCCAAGTAAATTTGCATGTGCCAAACTCTAAACCTTCAAATAATAATCTGTTTTGTATGCCCAAATCGCTCATGTAGCGACTAGGGGCTATCAGTATCTTCCGTGCTAGGTGGGTTATTCTCACGATGAGTGGACTCCGCTCATCATTCACGAGAAAATGGTTGGTAACTGGGATGCCCAGTCCTATGATCAAAAGATCAAAAACAAATTCGCAAATAATTTAAACAAACTCCCCAGGATTGTTGATAGTTGGACGGCACCCGTTGTTTCGGACAAGCCGTGGAGTGTGATTGTTGGTGGAGGGGGAGTAAAATCTTTACCTTTCTGTTTGGGAACTGCCTATAATGTATCTAGTATGGAAGATATTGGGAACTCTTGGTCGTTATGTTGACAATGAATGCATACCTCTTAAAATTATTTTCATCTCTGTTTTAGCTTCGAGCTCTGGCACCTCTGCAAATCCCTGCTTCCCTCTGTGAAGGGCCTATCTTTTACTTTTATGCAAGAGTCAGTAGTATTCCTTCTCATTCCAACCTACTCTTTAGTTGGCAAGCATCATGTGATGGAAAAATCTAAGCATTTATGGCCATCCAAATATATTTGATCATGAATTATTATTGTTGACAATTATCTATATGATAAATAAGTTGGGAGGCGAAACATTAAGCCCCTATCTTTCTCTGTGTTCGGTGGATGCTATTTGTTCTAAAAATATGCTTTGAGTGGTAGCAATCGTGGAAGACTATATGATAGTTGAGTATGTGGGATTTTCTAAATCAAAGCTCTTACATAGACCCTTCCTGAAAATAAGATGAATTGCAATTATTTGATGTCTGAGAACGGTTTGTTAGTTTTCAAGAAAGTTTATGATCTATACTTTAACATGTGAATAGCTTGTTACTTGATCATGAGAAGCTTTATGATATGAGCTACTGTTATGATATATAATGATGCTAGAAAAGGTGATTGAAATTATCATTGATCAAACTTGTGCACCTGCTAGCATTCACACTTCATAAATTATTTCTTTTATCATTTACCTACTTTCGTCTTGACTCCCCGGTAGAAACTTTGGGGCACTCTTTGAAGTTCTTTGTGTTGGTTGAATAGATGACTCTGAGATTGTGTGATGCATATCGTATAACCATACCCACGGATACTTGAGGTGACATTGGAGTATCTAGGTGACATTAGGGTTTTGGTTGATTTGTGTCTTAAGGTGTTATTCTAGTACGAACTCTATGATAGATCGAACGGAAATAATATTTCGTGTTATTTTACTACGGACTCTTGAATAGATTGATCGGAAAGGATAACTTTGAGGTGGTTTCGTACCCTACAATAATCTCTTCGTTTGTTCTCTGCTATTAGTGACTTTGGAGTGACTCTTTGTTACATGTTGAGGGATAGTTATATGATCCAATTATGTTATTATCGTTGAGAGAACTTGCACTAGTGAAAGTATGAACCCTAGGCCTTGTTTCCTAGCATTGCAATACCGTTTACGCTCACTTTTACCACTTGTTACCTTGCTGTTGTTATATTTTCAGATTACAAAAACCTATATCTACCATCCATATTGCACTTGTATCACCATCTCTTCGCCGAACTAGTGCACCTATACAATTTACCATTGTATTGGGTGTGTTGGGGACACAAGAGACTCTTTGTTATTTGGTTGCAGGGTTGTTTGAGAGAGACCATCTTCATCCTACGCCTCCCATGGATTGATAAACCTTAGGTTATCCACTTGAGGGAAATTTGCTACTGTCCTACAAACCTCTGCACTTGGAGGCCCAACAACGTCTATAAGAAAAAGGTTGTGTAGTAGACATCAAAAAGCAAGACGACCCGGCATGGTCTCAGGTCCTGGCGATGCAGTTGGCCGCGCTACACCACTCCGCGGTCGCGTCGCGGCGCGCGCGCACTTCGGCGCCCCGTGCATCCTCGACAAGCCGGGTGTTGATCTGCTGGTCGTGCCACAGCGCTAACGCCACCCTCGGCACACTGAAACCGACCGTGTCCAGCGACGATGAGCGTGTCGCTCACCGCGGTCGCCCTGTCCAGAGGCGGTGCTGGAGCTGCGCCACGTTGCTGGCCCCCACGACCGACATGAACGGTTGCCGGTGGCGAGAAGGTCATGGGCCAGCTCCTCCATTGGACTAGTCTGCGCCACGTCATCCCGACAGGTGTGCCCCACATGTCGGTTTCCCTGTTTTCCCGGCCATATAAGAGCGTCAGTGCTCCGTGTTGCGCATTAGGTGCAGAACAGGTGGTTTTGTGCCCTGGTTCAAATGTGGTAGTACCAAGTTGTTACCCTAGCCCCAAGTGTGGTGGTTTTGGGTACGTTACCACCCTTTTCCTTTTCAAGTAGTGAAGCGTAACACTTGATTAAGTAGCCGGATGGTGTGCTAAATGTAGGTGTCCGACTGTTTGAAAGAATAATTGAGGTGTGCCCGGTCCGTGCCCGCATTTAGGGGTCCAACTTACCATGTTCCGACAGTAGTAACTATACTAGTCCCTCCGTACTCCCTCTGTTTTTATTTACACTGCATTTTAGCTTTGCTCAATGTCAAACTTTGTAAACTTTGACAAAGTTCATAGACAGAAATAATAACACATACAATAACAAATCAATACCATTAGATTCATTATTGAATATACTTTCACATCATATATATTTGCTATTGTAAATGTTCATATTTTGACTCTTACTAGAAAGATGCCCGTGCGTTGCACGTAACATCAAGATACATTTCTATGACTAGTTTATCTTGTGAGAGAAAAGGATGAACGAGGGAAGGCCTTATTTGCAATTGTGGAGAGGTGTGGGTACCTTTTTGCAAAATTGCCATAGTTTCCTTCCTATCCGTCAGATATAAATCAGACGGCCTATATTGCAGGATGGCAGGCACACCATCATCACCGACTCTGTTTTTTATAAGAGTCCGCCCGATTTATATCTGACGGATAGGAAGGAAACTATGGCAATTTTGCAAAAAGATACCCACACCCCTCTCCACATTTGCAAATAAGGCCTTCCATCATTCATCCTTTTCTCCCACAAGATAAACTACTCATACAAATGCATCTTGATGTTCCGTGCAACGCACGGGCATCTTGCTAGTGTACATAAAAAGCAGAGTTGGTGATGATGGTGTGCCTGCCATCCTGCAATATAGGCCGTCCGATCTATATCTAACGGATAGGTTGGAAACTATGACAATTTACACACACTCCTATCCACATTTGCAGATAAGGCCTTCCCTCGTTCATCCTTTTCTCCCACAAGATCTTGATGTTCCGTGCAAGGCACGGGCATCTTGCTAGTTTTCTATAAACTTGGTCAAATTTTATGAAGTTTGACTTCAGTCAAACCTAATATGCAGAGTAAATAAAAACAGAGGGAGTATCTTACTCCGTGACCAAGACAGAAGGGAAAACGACACAACTTATTGTTTATTTGAGCCGTTCAAGTATAATCATGCGGCGTTGCTTATTTCTCATTCCTCTCCAACCCTCCTCTCCATCGATCATGCCGACCTCCGGTCGAGTCCATCCTCCCGCATGCGTCATTTGAACATTCCGCCGAGTATCATTCGCATGTGGGCCTAGACCATGCTTGTATTTCCAATGTTGTAATTTGTACGACATGCATACAAACAAATGGTTCGTTTAAAGTTTCATGCCTCCACTACGTGTCGCTTCCCGTCTTAGTTTTGACAACTCATTCGGTTCATGCCCCGAAACATCTTGACGAGATCGATTGATGTTGAGAGATCAATTGCGTGTCGTGCAAGGAGATAAAGGTTTGGTCTGTTTCTATGATAGAAATGACCCACGAGGGGGGGGGGGGTCTGTGGGGATCAGAGGGAGTATATTGTACGTTCATAAGCGAAACGAACGTATTGTACCCATCCTAGGTCTCTTTCAATCGATCTCCGGACCCGAGATGAAATCGAGAGAAAACAAGTGGGTGCATGTGTGATACCTAAGGCGGATTCAAAATTTTGAACCGGTGATCATAGCATCTGCAAATCATATCAATGTTCGTTTCGCTTTTGAACGTACAATATACTCCCTCCGATCCTTTCTAGTTTACATATAAGTTTTATGTGTAGTCAAAGTATCTCTACTTTGATCGAACTTATAGAAAAAAGTATCAACATTCAACAACGCCCAATCAATATTGTTAGATTCGTACGTACTCCTAGATTTGTATTCAAACAGAGATGGTTTCCAATTTTTTTCAACCACGTGAATGTGCTTGTTCTCGCGCATGCTCTTCCTACTAGGATTTCACCACATATAGCCAGTCCAATAGTAACTTTTTAAGCTCCCTGTCCAATAGTACTAGTGGAGTACTGACAACATCTGTAGTAGAGTATGCAGTGCTCATAGTACTCCCTCCTTCCATTTATATAGGGCCTCAGAGCAAGTCTAATAAGGCCTAGTCAGCAGGCTATAAGACTTGTCATGTCATTAAAATCCTACTTGGAGGAGTGAGAAGAGAGGAGAGAGACTGAAGCAGGCTCTTATATTCTACAGCCCGGCCATAACACATAGATCAAGAAAAAAAGTATGCATGCAACTCTCTTCCAATCATATACCTTGCTCATGCAAATATTAAAAGCTTAGAGCCAACCTAATAGCCATTCTAAGAGCCAACTTACATGGAACTTTTGCCTATGTGAAGGAGAGAGATGTGAAAAAGTAAGGGGAGTGAGCTCTCATGCAAGAGCCTAGCTATATACGCATTCCTAGGTAAATACAATAAATATGAAGAAAGAGATAGAGAGGAGATGGGAAAAGTACTAATACAATAGCCAACCTTTTATATTATTTTTTTTGCGGGAAATAGCCAACCTTATAGCCCACACTATTGTATGAGTGCATATAGATGATGGCTATAGATGACATGGCAGTTCCTTATAGCCATCGGCTGGCTATATTATTAACCATGCTGTAATGCGTTTTCCAAAACCGCCTTTGACTATTGACAAGATTAATAGTACATGAGATGTATAATGTGAAAATTATATCATTGGAAGCTCCTTTCACATACGAATTTGACCGTATGCTTTGTGTAAGTTGCATGTCATATAATATTACTCTAACATTTGGTCAAAGTTAGCCTCGAAAAACGCATTAGGCCCTATAGATGGAAGGAGGGAGTAGTAGTGGAAGTGGATCCTCTGACGTAGGTATCCCTGCCTTACCCTCCCTTTCGGTCACTTACTGGCGGACCCCATGCTTGCTAGGCCCCGCATGTCAGTTACTCAATGGGTTCAGCCACGTCAGGGGATCCTCATCCGTAGTATACTCCCTCTGTTTTTATTTACTCCGCATAAAACGGAGGGAGTGGTAGTATAAATGACGCGGGCGGGGGAGGGGGAGGGACGTCGGTTTGCTCTCAACTGCGGTCCCACAAGCGAGCGAAAACGCAAGACGAAGCGTGTTCCATTCGGTGAACGACGTGGAGGGTCTAGCATGCCGGGGTGCAACGCGAACGCGACAAGAGCGATGTACAGTCAAAACCGATTGACCTTTGCTGCTCGGCCAGAACCACTATTCACACCAGAACCTTCACTGCTCGGCCTAGTCTAGCCACTGCCCCAAAACCACACCTCCTCTCCAGCCCATTCCCCCACCTTTCGATCCCCTAGCCCGCATCAAGCGTCCCCTAGTTCGCCGGAAAGCCATGGTGCGCTGCAAGATCACGTACTACAAGATGCTGACGCCGGAGCGCCGCGCAGAAATCGCGGCGGCGGTCGGCGCCACAGACCTCCGTTCCCAAGCTCGCTTTGCGGCGGGCCAATCCCCGAGTTCTCTGGAGCCAAGCTACGAGGAGAAGGAAGCTGATCCAACGTTCATGGCAGAGGTCGCGGCGCAAAAGGCCCCTGATGGGTATGAGACGATGGACGTCGACTTCGTGCCGGCGTCCGGGTCCCCCATGGTGCAGGCGGACCAGCGGTTCAACCTGGCGATACTAAAGGAGGACCGGGAGGCACAGGCTCAACTCGACGCGGAGCGCGTGCATGCCGCTGCCATCGAGGCTCTCCTGCAGGCAGAACCGGATGTTGTGGATGTGAACCGGGCGGCGGAGGCTCAACTCGACGCGGAGCGCGCGGATGCCGCTGCCATCGAGGCCCTCCTGCAGGCGGAACCGGACGTCCTGGACTTGAACCGGGCGGCGGAGGCTCAACTCGACGCGGAGCGTGCGGATGCCGCTGCCATCGAGGCCCTCCTGCAGGCGGAACCGGATGTCCTCGACTTGAACCGGGCGGTGCTCTCGTTCGTGTAGGGCGCCCGCACGCTTCGCGTGAACGAGTAGCTGGAGGCCGAGGACAACCACGGTTCGGAGACACACATCGGCAGCTACGGCTGGTTCGCGCCGGCAGCCAAAGACGACGAGGCCGTCTCGTTCCACGAGCAGTGATAGTTTTTCTTTATGTTGTTGTTTTTAGGGATCTTTTTCTGTGTAAAAAACATATATTGTTATGCAAGTAGCCTGATTTTCATCATTTGGGTCAGTCTACCATTTTAGGCGGTTGGATGAATATCCTACATCTCCTAACCCTTCTTCCTTACCTCTTCTTCTTCCCCAACAGACCACCGCACGGGCCGTACAGATCCACCCCAACATGCGGTTGGATAAACATGATGTATGAACGAAAATTATCTGTCAGCGGTAGCACGTGTCAGTGAGGGGGCGTTCCCTTGGTTGGGTTTGCGGCGTGCAAGAGCGACTGCGTGAGGGTGTGGTGCGACCGCGGCGTGCAGGAGCGACCGTGTGAGGGTGCGGTTCGATACAAAACATCGTTTGACGTGTCAATTAATGTGTATTTTTTTCTCCAAAGCCCAAAGAGCTAACCATCTCACTCCTCATCGCTTGATTAATGCAGCGACATGCAAACAAACCTTCTCACTTCCGCATGCATCCAAGGGTATATTAATGTCCTTGGTTGCTAGTACGAGGCAAACCCCATCAATTTTGCCTCGATTAGTGTTAGTGGCCTTTTGCAAATTGTAATTTTGATATACTGGCCTGGTGTACAAAAAAATGGAGGTAGTAACTATTTGACTTCCTTCCCCATTGCGGTGACGTTGATGATATCTCGAACATTGTGGTTTGGTGAAGTGCGTTCGACGGAGAACACCATTGAGGGACGAAGACCACGGTAAGTCATTCGCAAGTGCCGCCTGCAAGCCGAGACAACCGCCTTATTTGCATCCAGGAAGTCCGATGAACCAAAGGACGCATAAATGTACTAGTACTACTAGTACACAATAGCGTCGTCCGTCCAGCTTAGTGTGGTGAGGTGGTTTCTCGAAGAAGACGGTGGAGAAGCGGAGTCAGCGAAGAGTGAAATGATGGTTGCTTCGTCCGTGCTTTGTGATTTGACGCCTCACTGCTTTGTGATTTGTGATAGAAGGGATAGGGGAGTAGACTCTGTGCTCTATACTGTACATGCGTCCAAGCACGGGAGAAAGAGGAGAGACGTTGCATTTTTATATTCCTTCAATCAATCAATCAGGCAGCTTCGGTTCCATCTTTTTGGCTTTGGCAGCACCGTCCACAAATGGTTCCCATCGATGACAAAAGCTATTTTCACATTTGGCTACACATTGTGGATGCCCTTAATCGTACCACTTGGTTTTGCTCCTGTGTGCTATCTATACAAATCTCAATTATATTGATCTAAAAAATTATAGAATCAAGATTAGTAAAAAGGAGGTGATTTTGCCGCGCGGATGGCGGGGGTGGTTTATTATTTTTAGAGGACATTGGCATGGTGGTTTGCTAACATGCGGTCCCACGTGTCAGTGCTTTACCAAGCCGATCTGCGTCCCACATGAGGCAGAACAACGGCAGAAGCAACACGTGGTTAACTTGAAGAAGATGAGGGAGAAGCGGATTCAGCAACGAGTGAAATGATGGTTGCTTCGTCCCTCCAACTTCTTTTTGTTACTAGCATTATTATTACTTTGTCCCTCCAAATTAACTGCGGGAAAGGTGCAGCTTTGTGATTTGACGCCTCATTGCTCATTACTACGCCGGCGCCATGACTAGGGTGCTTCACCCCTGCTGCTCTGCACTGTATTTCGGTATGGCACGTGGACCCGGTAGCTTGATGTCCCACATGTCGGCGAAAGGGACTAGAACATTTATGAAAGCGAGCGCTCCACTCTTACGACGGAGGAGTACATGACACGGCGGCCCAGTGAACTGTCACTTGTACTGTATAATACTATAGTTTTGCTGTTTCGCACGATCCATCGATACAAACCCGATTAAACAGGAAAGGACGGGATTTTTCCCGTGCGGTAGATGATAGTGGCCATACATTTCAAAGGCAATTTTAATGTATGCAAACTGAATAATTAAGTAACAATATGATATCTAGTAAAACTAAAAACACATATGATTTATTGTGTTAGAGTGTAGTAGTAGTGCTGTATTGCATAGTTGTTAGATGTAACATGCGAGAACGTGTAGAGATGTAGTTTTGGAGGGCCTACAGCGAGAAAGCATAATACGGTCACCGAACTTCAGAATACGCTCATTACGGTCACTATATACGTTTTGCGGTGATTATACGGTCACTTGCCCACCGTTCAGCATCGGATTGCACTCTGTTGACCGGCCAAATAGTCTGCGTGGCACCATGTTGACTAGTTAAATTGAGCATGTTCCTTGTGGGTCCCACCTGTCAGTTCGCATAGGAAAAAGGTCAGATAAACACAAATTTACGCAGGCGCGACAAGACTCCAACCCATGCATGGGAATCACCTGGTTGTGTATGTGTCTGTCAGGGCCTGATGTGTGCGCATGCACGTGTAGGTTGAGCACTTGAGCGTGAGAGTGTGTGTTGGTCGTGTGGTGTGTGCATGCATGCGTGCGTGTGTGCGTGTGAGTGTTTCATGCGTGCGTGGCTGCGTGTGTACGTGTGAGTGTTGCGTGCGTGCGTGGCTGCATGTGTTCGTGTGAGTGTTGCGTGCATGCAGTTCGTGTGCATGCGTGCGTGTGTGTATAATCACCACACCAGCTCCTGTGTGTTAAAACAGACGGCTCAGCATACCAATACAAGGCCACCTTGTCCGCTGTGCCCGCGGTCATGACTTCGAACCACCGTCCAATATTTTTTTGTCGTTTGTTTTCATTCTTACTAGCAAGATGCCCGTGCGTTGCACGTAACATCAAGATGCATTTGTATGACTAGTTTATCTTGTGAGAGAAAAGGATGAACGAGGGAAGGCCTTATTTGCAAATGTGGAGAGGTGTGTGGGTACCTTTTTGCAAAATTGCCATAGTTTCCTTCCTATCCGTCAGATATAAATCGGACGGCCTATATTGCAGGATGGCAGGCACACCATCATCACCAACTCTGTTTTTATAAGAGTGTAGAAGAGTAGATACAAGCCGACAGGTGGGCCCAATGGTAGTGAGATAATGTGATGCAACACTAGAGGTGCCACGTGGAGCGTTTAACTGGTCAACTAGTCGTGTCTTGAGCAAATACAGAGCTGTACGGTGAGCACGTGACTGTATAATAACCACAAAATGTAAATGGTGACCGTAATGAGTGGATTCTGAAGTCCAATGTACGTATCGTGCTTTCGCTCCAAATACAATGATCGTCACTGTATATATCGCGAGAGAAAGATGAAACATGCGTGAATGTGCTGGGGGCTTAATTTTAGAGGACCTGGAGATAGTTTGTGTGCGTACGTGAAAGGGGCGTAGAGGGGGTGTATGCGATGGGGAGAGAGATGCTCTTCGTTTCTCTTTATTATGACTAACTTTATATATAGTATAAAAATATAAAAATTCACAGTGCGGAATAAATATCATTGTGGGCACCATGCAACAAATTAACGTTCATACTCCTCCATATAACTTTGTAATGTTGTATATATGTAGAAATTCTAAAATAATTTTTTGGCCACACTTTATTCAAAAGGAATGTTGTATGCGAAATAAACGTGAAGAGAGGGCTTTTTAGATCAATGGGGTACGTGATGTAACATGTGTGAATGTGTAGTTGATGTATTTGGCAGGGCCTAGAGAGGTATGTGTGTGTATTACGTATTCGAGAGAGGCATGGATAGAGGGGCCGGCGGGGGGAGGGGGCGTGGGAGAGATAGCACGAGAAATGAGAGAGGTCTAGAGAGAGAGAGACTAATATGATGTCACGGCGAGAGATTCCCTTGAGTGTGTATATGCAAGGGGGAGGGGATAGAGGCACGAGGAGATTTTTTTGTGTGGTGTCTGTGTTGGTATGTGTGGGTGTGAGAAGATAACGAGACCTGGGGGCAGAGGGTGTGTCACCGCGTGAGGTCCGGTGGGTCGAGGTGAGGCCCTTGGTTCGGTTCCTGCGCCACATTGGTCGGCCCGTGACGCATTTAGGGAGACCCATGGATGACTTGTCGTACAAGACAACGATAGCAGAATTGTGAAGGACTCTGTGTCCACTGACAAAGCCGGCTAGGATTTGTAACCCTGGGTTCTCGGACTAAGGTAACCCCTTATCTCTGATATTACTATTCATCCAACCTAACTTTAAGGGGCATCCTACAGAATGCTCTGCTAGAATCATACTCGTCGATTAGGAAGAGAGGTGTGAGACAATGCGTGAGAGACAGACCTAAAGATAATGTGCGTACAGGAGACACGTAGGCAGGTCTATGTATATAGAAAGGGTCGATGGGGATTGTGCGTGTGTATGCTTGTGAGAGGAAGAGTGCTTGTGATAAAGGTTAGTGAAAACAGTCGTAAATGGTTACGAGAGGGAGGGAGGGTTATATCGAGAGCATGTATGCGAGAAAGACACCTCGGGAGAGAGTGTGTGAGCATGTGTGAGAGACCACCGATGGAGAGTGAAACTACACGTAAAAGACTGATGTACACATTGATTAAAGATATAAATTGTATCCAAATATTAGGATGGGATCATGATATTTGCAATTCGCGTAAGGAACGGTCATTGATCCATCAGACATCTAGATTCTATCGAATTTGAGCATGTCTATGTTATTATTCGACATAATTGATCCACATAGTTAGTATTTTGAACTCCAGACAATGCATCGCTTTAGCAATCGAATATAAACGTGAGTATAGTTCATGTTGTGTGTGTAAAGCACATTATACATACGAAAGTTACACAATGAACATTATAAATAGCTAGCTATGAACTAGCATACATTTGAATTCAACTTAAGGTGGTTTAAAAAAATCGAATTCAACATGAAGTCCATTCAATTATTTGAATTCGATATCATGGCATTTGTAAATCATACCTAAATTATGGGGGCACCAATCTTTGCTCTGATTTTGTACATAATAGCATATATAGTCGTGTACAAAATAGATTCAAATTTAGCTCCTCCATTCCAAAATAATCGTAGTTATAGGATTTTCAAGTGTCAAAATTTCAAAAAGAAGCGGATAATTTAATGAGGTTTTCAAACATACAAGGTCAAATTTAACGTTGTCTATTTAGGTCAATCCTCAAAGTTCAAGAGTACTCTAAACGTGAATGCTTCTGTTTTAAAATTTTGAACGAAGCGCCAAAAGAGCCCCTACTCGCCCGAAACCGCGTGAGACCAATGTTTGGCAGTAGAAGGAAATTACTTTTCTAACTCCGACCCGTGAAACCTACCGGCCCGACGTCAAAAGGTCTAAACCGGGGTAGGTTTGTAGCTTCATCTAGACGCCACGAAACCACCTCCGAAAAACATTCATACACAATGGCCGCCTAAGCACACATGCGAACGGCCGAAATCGCTCCCGCCCACTATTTGGGACACCTGGGATTACCATCCTACCCCCGACCCGTAGTAGGTCCGAAATTTAAGAGGGGGGCAAAGTTTGTACTTTCCCCAAATTTCAAACAAGCGCGTCCCATCTGTGCAATAAAGCCAAAAACAAGCGCGTCCCAGACCGAAACATGGTTCTCCCTTAGCTCCCCCGCCCCCCGCCGTTCGATTCCCCATTCGTACTCCGTGGGCGCCAAAACTACCTCTCCACCAGCCGCGAAACCCCGGCGTCCTCCGTCCGCCACCCCATCCCACCCATCAACCGCCGCCCTCCTCCATCACGTCGGAGCCGATAACCCGACGTCGTCGTCCACCACAACCTCAACCGCAACGCCCTCCAAGGCTAGTAGTTGAAGCCGAGGCCGTGCCGTCCGTACCCGAGCCAGTTCAACCACGCCGTCCTGTGCCTCACCGCTGCCGCTCCAACTTCGCCACCGTCCACCGCACTGGAGCTGTTCATGCTATGCCGTCCTTCACCGCCTCGGATCTGCTTCCACTCCGCCGACATACGGCCACGGCAACACAGTCAACAATTTGGCCATGGGTTCGTCCAAGCCTGCACCCTCCTCCAAAACATCGGTTTCCCCGGCAAAAAGAAGAAGATCAGCGCGACATGTGGAGGTGACCACACTGGCAACCGGAAATGGTACTCCTCTTCCCTTATTCGTGCAAATCTTACGTGTCTTCTTGCACGGTATTCATCCCACAGAAGACACTAGTTGACCGCTTCTTCTTGATACTAGATGTTCCTAGTTACTCGTGATGCACAAGGTTTCTCCTCATATACTATTTCACCTTAGCTAGAGGTCCGTCGCCCCCTGGATTTCAATTCCTGGTCAGTTGTTTCCCAATTAACGGAAGCATTCCCCGGCGTAACAGGCGCTAGTCCGCCTATTACGTCGGGGAAGCAGCGCCTCGGTGTTTATCTTAGGGGCGTGTGGGGCCTAGAGCTGCTGGCGCCCGATCTGGAGGTCGGCCGGGATTAAAGGGATGGCCTGGGGGTGTTGCCAAGCACGGTGGTGTGATGAGGTCGAGGGGAGGGCGGGGCGGCGGAGGCAGGGGTCTGGGCCGGTGGTCGCTGGCGGTTCGAGAAAGATCGTCAATAGTGACTGGTGGGAGGTAGACGAAGGCCATCTGCCCGTTCCTTATAGATCGGACGGTTCATAAAAAAAATCGACTGACCTATTTATTTTCAGTCGACTGTTATCTTGATAGGACCACATGTGGTGGTGTGCTGGAGGAGTACCTGCATTTCCTGTGCTCATATATTACAAAATCATACGGAGTAGAATCTAATTTTGTTTGCCATGCAATGTTGTAGAGCTATCATATGTCTCCTGTCATTTATTTTTCGGCCACCTGCTATCTGCTACTTTTAAAGTGCACTAGTTCTGCACACACTTCACCCATACTCTCACTATTGTGTTTTTATGCAAGGGTATTTCAGACTCTGCCTTGACAGAAGTAGAAAAGAAAAGAGAGAAGTCACTCCTGCTTGCTTCGCGGACAGACAAGACACGTGTTTTCGCTTTAAAGGTTGGATGTTTAACAGATGGAGGCAGTAAACGTAGCTCTGGAGTTAATGATCTCGCTCGCTGTGAACCACCATCCCAGGTGCTTGCTTTAACTTCACGGTGTCATATGTGGTTGCATGTTGCATATGGTGTCTAGCTTGTATTCGAAAGGCCGAAGTCGGTCTTTATCAAGATAAGGAAAGATATTTTTTACATGAACCACCATCCCGGGAGCACCAAAAGACAAATAGCTAGTCAGGGCACTGTCAGAGCCAGTGACAAGCCCAGCACAGACATGCATCACCTGGAAGCTAACTAAAAAGCCACGATGGTGGCGAAGCAGCCCGCCTCCCACCAGGATCTCAGGTCCTAGATGATCATGCTCACCACTCCAGCCGGATGTCTAGCTTGTATTGCTTCCAATTTGGTTAAATTGCATCTGCTTAGCTTACACACTATACCTTTGAATATGACATGCCTTCTTGTTTTTGGTACATACTAGTACATCTGTCTATTAACCATGTTCTTACATCAAACTAATGTTCTTGTGTATCCCTCATCAATCACTTATGATGAGGCAGTCAGGCCAGTGGACTACTGTGATAAAAGATCCTCATTTAAAGAATGCAGCGTCAGCCTCCCCACATGATTCTCAAGAAACAGCAAGGCTAGATGAAGATAGTGAACGTAGCTCTATAGTTGATTACCGCATTTCCCCTACACTAGCATCGCAGGTGCTTGCTCTAACTTGGCAGCGTGATATGTGGTTGCATGTTGCATATGGTGTCTAGATTGTAATTCTTCCAATCTGGTTAAATTGCATGTGCTATTCTGCTTAGTTTATACATTATACCTGTTAATGTGACATGCCTTCCTGTTTTTAGTACATAGTACATCTGTCTATTAAGCATGTCCTTACATAAAACTATTGTTTTTTTGTATCCCGCATAAATCAATATGACGAGACACCTTTAGTATATGCAGTGTGATATTAGTTGCATCTTTCATATGATTTATAGCATGCGTTGCTTCTAATTTTGAAATGCCATTTATGATGGGACGCTTTTAACTTGGCAGAGTCATATTGGTTGCATCTTTCATGTGGTGTCTAGCTTGCATTGCTTCTTATTTGTTGAAATGGTTTCTGCTTAGTTTACACAAACAGTTGTGAATATGCCATGCCGTCCTATTTTTCGTATTATTCCATCCTGGAATCATGTGTTTGCCTTACATCAAAGTAGTGATTGTCAGTATCATGCACGAATGAGTTCTGAAGAGTGAATTTTATTGCTTTTCTCTTGTCGGTTTTACTTGACAATTCAAAATCAATAAAGCGGAAGGAAGTTAGCAAGGCAGCGGATGAAGGTGCTCCTTCCAAACGGAGGGCCTCTACAGATTCTTCTCCTCCATCCCCCCAAGATGATTTCCAAGACAACACATGCATAGACACTCAACGTAGCTGTGTTGATGATGAGCACGTCTCCCCTAGTGCACCATCACAGGTGCTCCCTCTAACTTGGCACTGTTATATGTGGTTGCTTGTTATGTATGATGTCTAGCTTGTATTGCTTCTAATTTTGTTGAATTTCATCTGCTTACTTTACACATTATACTTGTGAATAAGACACGTGTTCCTGTTTCTAGAACATACAATATCTGTCTATCACACCATGTTCTTACATCAAAGTACTACTGTTGTGTAACCTGCAACAATCACTTATCATAAGACAAGTTTGACTTGGGAGTGTGATATAGGTTACATCTCGCATTCTTTTCTAGCTTGTACTACTTCTAATTTGTTGAAATGGCACTTATGACGAGACAGTTTTAACTTGGTAGAGTGATATTTGTTGCATCTTTCATATGGTGTCTAGCTTTCATTGCTTCTAATTTGTTGAAATGCCTTCTCCTTAGTTTACACATCATAAGCTGTGAATATGCAATGCTGTGAATATGCAATCACTAGTACGCGTCGGTCCTAAACAAACGGTTTTTAACCCCTTTCCACGATGGCATTCGGAACCGTCACCAAGTGAGTGTGGGCGATAAGGGGGTCCTTCCCACACGACCTAGAAACCGTTGGGGATATGCCCTCCTGGCACACACGCTCGGCAAAATGAGGTCGTGTGCGACCGGTGAGCACTCAAATACAGAAATACGTACAATAATGCTAAAAAAATACAATTATACAGGCAAATCATTTCCGGTCGTAAGTACATCCCACACAGTCAGTCACCACTAAACGTTTTTGTTTGTATATACATCCCACACAGTCACTACAAGGAAATTTTTTGCGCAAGGTGGCGTAACGCAAACAGTTTTGAAGAGAATGTCGTGTGTGATTGTTCATTGATCCAACACGGTTTATTCCTAGAAACTGTGTGCGTTGCCTGAGGTCATCGCCCACGGTGGTTTCTCATTAACCGTTTCCAATAGGAAAACCCAATTAGCAAGCTAATTGGCCAATTAGCGAGCTAATAGCCCTATTATTAATAATCCATTTACTAATCTAATTGACATTCATATTAAGCACATAATATATTCCATTTTCATATTAAGGAAGCATGATTTCATAATTGAAATACATCGGAGTACAACATGATATAGCTTCAGCACTCAGCTACCCCATGACACAACTTCACCAGCAGCAAGTTTCACATGCAACATCTAGAACCTTTCGAAATTAGCATCATAGACGGTACATAGAGAGATGCATCTCATCTGGAAAACTGCTGAAGCGGAAGGCGAATATTGAGCCTTCATTCACGTTGAAGGTCTTTGCAACTTTAGGCCAGTGCCTGTGGATGATTGACCGTCCATCCTTCGACCTCTTCAGGAACACTTCAATATTGAACCGTGGGTGTTGTATGAAAACTTTCCTTGCCTCCTGACCACAGAGGTGGTTTGAGAGGTAATCATCAGTGAAGCCTGAAAACAAGGATGTGCATAAATATCTTCTCTATATTGGAAATGGGGCAAAGGAATACAAAAAGACAAGGTATAATAGTTAGTACCATCTTGTAAACCTCAGTGCTTCCCATTGTTTCCCTGCAACACATATAAGGTAGTTAGTCATCAGGTTAAGTAAGGGTTCGCATGCTATCAGTAAAATATGTTGATGATAAATAAGCACATTGCAGATTCATCAGATTAATTCAAGCCACATGGAAAACCCATTTATCCAAACCAAGCATGATTAAGAACTAGGAAATATAGCACTTGTATATGTTTCTCATGTATTAAGTGCAGCTAAATTTGATTTATCCCTCACATGGTATACAATAACAGAATGCAGCACAACAATTGAACATCGCATTGCAGAATTGAACCAAGCAGTTAACTAAACACCACAACAAATGAACCAAACATTAACTGAGCACCACATTGCACAATATAACATACTCCTAATAGAAGATCAGACAGTTAACCAAACTAAGCATGCTTAACAACTTGGAAATATAGCAATTGTATTTGTTTCTCATGTATTTAGTACAACCAAATTCGATTTATTCCTCACATGGTATACAATAACAGAATGCAGCCACAACAATTGAACATCGCATTGCAGAATTGAACCAAGCAGTTAACTAAACACCACAACAAGTGCACCAAGCCACAACAAATAAACCAAGCAGTTAACTAAACACCAATTGGACAATATAACATACTCCTAATAGAAGATCAGACAATTAACCAAACCAAGCATGCTTAACAACTTGGAAATATTGCACCCTGAAGAATTGAACATCACATTTGCAGAATTGAACCAAGCAGTTAATTGAACACCACATTGCACGAGATATAGAACATATACACTATAGCAGAAGATTGCATGGTAAAAGTAGATAGCACAATTCACTAGAATTTGTTAAGGAAAGGCAGTAGCTAGCAAACTAAACATGGGTCCTTACAGTGAGCTAATAAGACAAGCTACTCCTCATTGTCAGAGATATCGATGACGATTGGCTCCTTGGACATGGAAGAGGGCGAGGCCTCCGCATCGTGGGTGCCCTCGTTGTAGTGGTGAGTTGCCTGAGCCGCTCCGGGCACCAACCTGCTGGCTCTCGAGATGAGGTAAGCACGTGCACGTTGAGAAAACGCCACGAACTGTCATTTAAAGCAGCCAACCGCATCGCGGCATCGGAGCGCGAGGCGTCAATGGTGGCCTCGATGGCGAGGTGCTCCTCCAAGATCTGGGGTCGGCACGAATGGCAGCCATCGCGACCTCATCCGCGTGTGCGGCCGCGATTTGCTTCTCTGCTGCCAAATGCTCCTTGAGGTCCTGGCTATACTGCGTGCACCATGGCTTAGGCCGGCACTTATTTGGTGGAGGTGTCAGTGATTTGGGTGGAAGGTGTCGCGCTCGCGCCGGCCGTCGGGGCATGTGGGATGGGGGTCGGGTGTGGATTACCTGCCTGGATAGGCGAGGCCGAGCAGCGTGAAGGAGGGTCGCTGGCGAGGAGGCGGCGGCGTTGCAAGCAAGGAGTGAAGGTTTCAACTTGGAAAGGATGGTGGAAAGAGGAGAAATGTGGCTTTTGGTAAGGGGGAGGGGGCGGGTAGGTAGATATTTCCGCGGAAGCCGAAAATTTGGAATCGCTTCAGCCAAAAAACTGGCGCGCAAAGTGTCATCAGACACAGTCCCTTATTGAGACATGGTCCGAATTTATTTTGTGCTGCATCTCACACTGTTGGTTATAATAAACTGTGTGGGATCTACTTGATTTTTCGTCTTGATTTCAATTACATAATGGGGTCACAACGGCCATGGACGGTGTTTGAATTGCTAGACCTTTTATCTGCAGTGATCATAAAAGAATTGGAATTATTCAGGGTTTGTTTGGACATTTTTATGCATTAAGTGAGTTTTCAATGCATTTATTTGCATAATTCAAGTTTGAACTACATGCACATGCTCCAGTGCTTATAATTTCGTTGAAAAATCAAATCTTTGTCCTTGGGTGCATGCTTAGGTCCCATGCAAGAAATGGGAATGAATTTCAAACACCATGGCACCGTTGATAGCCGGCAAAACATTGAGATGCCTGGTTTTTAAAATGTAGTAAATCCAAAACTCGTCTGAAAATCATGAAACTTGGCATGCTATCATGGAGCGGCATCAACATGTCGTGGTAAATTTTTTTCCCATTTGAGGCAGGTTTGGGTATATGCTTCTCACAAACCGGAGCTTCTCACAACAAGCATGATGGTTTTCGGTAGGGAACGTCCCACCTTTGGGGACGAAACGATATCCATTGCCTCTTATTGCTTTCAAATTTTTTTCTCGTGTCAACATAGAACAACAGGAGTGTTGTGTGAATTTTTGAGATTTTCGGGGTTCGTTTGGACATTTTTATGCATTATCCGAGTTTTCAATGCATTTATGTGCATAATTCAAAATTTGAACTACATGCGCATGTCCAGTGCAAATAAATTCGTAGAAAAATCAAATCTGTGTCCTTGGGTGCATGCTTAGGTCCCATGCAAGAAATGGAATGAATTTCAAACACCAGGGCGCCGTTGATTGCCGGCAAAACATTGAGATGCCTGGTTTTTAAATTCTAGTAAATACAAAACTCGTCTGAAAATCATGAAACTTGGCATGCTATCATGGAGCGGCATCAACATGTCGTGGTAAAAATTGTGTCCCATTTGGGGTAGGTTTGGGTATATGCTTCTCACAAACCGGAGTTTCTCACAACAAGCATGATGGTTTTCGGTAGGGAACGTCCCACCTTTGGGGACGAAACGATATCCATTGCCTCTTATTGCTTTCAAATTTTTTTCTCGTGTCAACATAGAACAACAGGAGTGTTGTGTGAATTTTTGTGATTTTCAGGGTTTGTTTGGACATTTTTATGCATTATCTGAGTTTTCAATGCATTTATGTGCATAATTCAAATTTGAACTACATGCGCATGTCCAGTGCATATAAATTCGTTGAAAAATCAAATCTGTGTCCTTGGGTGCACGCTTAGGTCCCATGCAAGAAATGGGAATGAATTTCAAACACCAGGGCACCGTTGATTGCCGGCAAAACATTGAGATGCCTAGTTTTTAAATTCTAGTAAATCCAAAACTCGTCTGAAAATCATGAAACTTGGCATGCTATCATGGAGCGGCATCAGCATGTCATGGTAAAAATTTTGTCCCATTTGGGGCAGGTTTGGGTATATGTTTCTCACAAACCGGAGCTTCTCACAACAAGCATGATGGTTTTCGGTAGGGAACGTCCCACCTTTGGGGACGAAACAATATCCATTGCCTCTTATTGCTTTCATTTTTGTTTCTCGTGTCAACATAGAACAACAGGAGTGCTGTGTGAATTTTTGTGATTTTTCGGGGTTCGTTTGGACATTTTTATGCATTATCTGAGTTTTCAATGCATTTATGTGCATAATTCGAATTTGAACTACATGTGCATGCTCCAGTGCATATAAATTGGTTGAAAAATCAAATCTGTGTCCTTGCGTGCATGCTTATGTCCCATGCAAGAAATGGGAATGAATTTCAAACACCAGGGCACCGTTGATTGCCGGCAAAACGTTGAGATACTTTGTTTTTAAATTCTAGTAAATCTAAAACTCGTCTCAAATTCATGAAACTTGGCATGCTATCATGGAAGGGCACCCGACATGCTGTGGTATTTTTCGTGTCCATTTTGAGAGAAGGAGCACTCAAATAATGACGGCCAACAAAGGCATTTTGTAAAAAAAATAGCCGCCACTTTAATATCTCAAACGTTTGTATAATTCAAACCGTGTGCGTTCGGTTAACCATTCACGTGACACCACGTGTCTTGGTTTTAATGGCTATAGGAGGTGCCGTGTGGACAGCGGCTTGACTGAACGGGAGGCGTGCGAGCGCAGTCCGGTGCGCAGGCTCACCGGGAAGCGTACAAGCTGTTCAACGCAGGATCTGTGCATCTCTTCAACGCAAACGGTTCAGATTACGGTATGCAAATTAAAGCCAGGCTTCGGTGCTAAGCCAA
This sequence comes from Triticum aestivum, assembly GCF_018294505.1. Classification (NCBI taxonomy): domain Eukaryota; kingdom Viridiplantae; phylum Streptophyta; class Magnoliopsida; order Poales; family Poaceae; genus Triticum; species Triticum aestivum. The sequence goes on from NC_057811.1 coordinate 467,679,272, forward strand.
GAGACACTGGGATTTGTCAAAATATGCAGCTAAAAATCAATATCACTATCTATTTTTTGCAACTAAAATTCAGTAATTAAGCATAGATTTCATTCATACTAGAGATTAAGCAGCCTTGGACCGCCGCCCGCCTCGCTCCCACTGGTCTATATTAATGGCACCGCCGAGCGGCCCCACCCCCCCATCCTCGCCACAAACACAATTCCTCTCTCTCCGCCCGCATCCTCGACGCCGCTCTGAGTCCTCAAAGCAGTCAGTGTACGAGGATGCCGCTGAAGCGCCCCATCGGAGGGAGTGGTGACGCCGGGGCTGCTGAAGCATCGGAGCACGGCGTGAATATGGAGACAGAGGTTTCCCTCCCCGCCGACGAGGTGGAGAACGAGGCTGCCAACAAGCAGAGGCGGGTCGAGAAAGAACCGCAAGCGACTCCAGCAGGCCTAGACTTCATCAACAACCTCCCTGATGATATGTTGATAGTCATCATATCCCTCCTCCCAATCCAAAATCGGGCGAGGACAGCCGCCGTTTCCCGGCGGTGGCGCACCCTATGGCTCCGCACCCCTGTCGACCTCCTCCACGCCCACAAGCTCTGCCATGGCTATCGCCAAAGCTTGGATGCGTTCTCCCAGATCCTCGGCAGTCACCATGGCCCAATCAAAGGCCTTATCGCGGGCAAGTTCCGTTCCAATGGCAAGGAGCGAGCCAAGCTTGACGAGTGGTTCCGATCCCGCGCCATAGATCTGCTCGAGAAGCTAAGTTATAATGATGGGCACATGAGCTTGCTGCCAACGTCCACGCTCCGCTTCGTGCCCACGCTGCGCCTCGCCAAATTCATGAACTGCCATTCCCCCCCTTAATGATGCGCCCGCTCTTTTTCTACCACGACTGAAGCACCTCGAGCTCGTCGTCGTCCCCATCCCAAAGGATGACATGGAGCGCCTGCTCGCGGCTGTACTGCACTCGAGTTCCTTCGTCTTCAGGCGATGAATTCTTCGAGTACCTTGCACATCACCTCCAGGACTCTCCGCACTATTTATGTGTGTTGCTGGTGCTGCAACGAGAGATCACAAAAGGTGGACCACAATATGGTCATCCAGGACACACCTTCACTTGAGAGATTACTTGTAGTTGATCAACAAGGTCCAACAAGAATCAATATCATTTCTGCGCCGAAATTGAAAGTGGTGGGCTACTCGTCTGTCAAATACTACAACTTTCAGGTACAACAGTCGCCTTATATACCTCTCCTTCTTGATATCAACGTTATTTCTAGTTTTGAAGAGTATGTTCGTCTGTCATCCAACGAAGCTTCACCCAGACTCTGGGCACAGTGAAGGTCTTGGCACTAGAATCTGTCGTCCCCGACCTGGACCAAGTTTTAGGTTGCCTGAGATGATTTCCGTGCCTGAAGAAGCTATATATCGAGGTGATGTTCCTTTCCTGTTAAATGTTAACCACAAGGGAGTTCAATTTTTTGCACCTTTTCCCAAGTTTACAATGACAATGTACTACAATTTCTGAAGGAATTTTGGAGGATTTTAGGACATACACCCCCACCCCATATTGGTTGCTTCATTCACAGGGCCGGTCCTGAGAATTTGGGGGCTCGGGGCGAAACTAAAACTCGGGGCCCCTTTTTATCATCATAACGATAATAATCAGTTTTGTAAACACTTTGGATTTTGTGTCCCTACAATCTCGCGAGTAAGCCCGGGAATGGATAGCCCGGCCCGAAAGACCGACATCCAGGCTAGGCTCGGGCTGAGTTTTCCTGCCCAAAGCCCGGTCTAAAAGCCCGAACATGGCATAAATCATTATTTTATTAGAAATATCGGTATAATATATCATTTAAATATCCTGAAGTTCATTATTTTATAAAAAAGGTGCTTGAAAGCCCGAATTTTGGGCCGGGTCGGGCTGGGCTCAGGCTTAGGATTTTGAGGCCGGGCTATGCCGAACTAGGCGTCCCGGTGGATGCCCATGTTCACTCGCAAGTAACCCAAAATTTTATATGATGACCTATGGAGGAAGTAAGTAAAGGTGTGTGTGTGTCTAAATGTCTATCACAAGACATAGTTTGGAAAGGCAAAGCCGTGTTCACTGTGATGATGTTTGCATTCGATATGCATAGTAGTCCTTAGACGAACTAATTGTAGGGTTGATATTATAAATAACAATACCTGAAAACTTAATTTAGAATCATGAAAAAATCAATATAAATGATATGAAAAATATTCTATCATAGCTTCAAAAATCAAATCAGAAGTATTGTGATAGTTCGTCTAAAACTTAATAAATCAGGACCTAATTACCCAATTTATTCCATCATTCCATAGTTCATCTGAAAATTGTCGTGAAAATCGTTATCCAGAACATCACTCTTAGTTCTTGATCTCTTTGAGATTTAGACCACAAGAACAAAGTATCAAACTGCCGAAACATAATGGTTAACGATACTTACGGAATATACATCGGCCGGCCGGCAACCGCCCACATCCATAGGTGACATATCCAGCGCCGATGCGCAGACGCCCCACCCCGTGTGCAGCCATATTCTTTGCAATCTGAACGACTGGACCTCATCCTCGATCAAAGCTCCCTGGTGTACGGCCGCGATTAGGGCGCGAGGCGAAATAGGCGACGCGTTCTTTGTTTGTGTCTCCAAGCTGCTGGATCCTGATTGATTTGTTTTTTAGGGTTTCCTGATTGATTCATGCCTCATGCCGATGCATTAGACGCTCCTGCTACGCTGCTGCTACTTGGGCATGGTCTAATGTAGAAGTATATACACCTTGGGCTGGAAGAAGGAAAACGAGGACAACGCTGCGTCACAACGGCTTACTGTTGCGTCATTCCGGTCTGCATGTGGCTTGGGCCTTTGGCTACCTATGCACAGGCCGGGAGGGGGGCCCTGGATTTCGGGGGCCCGGGGCGGCCGCCCCCTGCCCCCCCTCAGGGCCGGCCCTGTTCATTCATATGGTTACAATCATCCATAAGCTTTTCTCCTTTGGATTCATCTGTACTAGTTTTCTTAGGGAATTTTTCATACAATCCAACCTCTTGTGAAGACGGCTACATGTTTCTAGATTGTAATCAAATGCCCTTGTTAATCATGCCAAATCGAAGATGGCACGTTGGTGCATTTTACAAATCCTGCAAACCAAATGGGCGTGTAGCAGTGTTCAAAACTGCATGTAGGCACTAACACGTTCTCTTCTCTTGCAGTGCATATTAGGCCCGGTGGAAGATGTTTATAACGACAATCACATCGAATGCCTGGATCTGCATCTCTCAAATATTACTTTGAACTCCTACCGAGGAACCCCACCGGAGATTACACTCGCCAGGTTCTTTCTTGCCAGAGCAAAGGTGCTGAGGGTACTGAGGTTGAACACGCATTTAATTAGGAAAGATCAATGGTATGATTATCAGAGGCGGCAGGTACTGCGGAATGGAAGTGCCTCCAAACATGCCAAACTTCGTGTTGGAAGAGCATATGGCAAAGCAATTGGAAGTTATTGTGTCAAACCCATACATGACTTGTCAGCGGCTGATCCCTTTTCAGAAATGACGCAGCTTGCAATGTTTGAATTTGGGCGTTGTAATCTTTGAATTTGAACCTTGCAATATTTATGGTATTTGTTATATTGAACCATTTCTGTTCTCTTGTCTCAACGCAAATAGTTCATCCGGGTGAACAACATGTCGTACATCGCACACACCTTGATCTAGCTGACCGTTTCTTTTGTGTTGCCTAATCACAAACAGTTCATCCGAGTGAATTGTATGCTGTACATCGCACACACCTTGATCTGGCTGACTGTTTCTTTTGTGTTGCCTAATCACAAACAGTTCATCCGAGTGAACCGTATGCTGTACATCGCACACACCTTCATCTGGCTGCCCGTTTCTTTTGTTCCTCCTCATTGAAAATGGTTAATTGAACTGAACCGTATGCCCTGAATCGCACACGCAACTAAAATCTGAACCTTGTTTGATGCATCCATCATCGCAAACGTTTTGCACCTTTTTTGATGATATTTTTACACCACCGTTTGCGATTATTGCATCACACATAGTTTTGTCGAAGGCTCTCTGATCGTTGTGTTGCGTTAGCAGCATTCGACAGTAGTGAATGGCACTAATGACGAGAGACCTTTAACTTGGTAGTGTGATGTTGTTTGCATCTTGCATATGATTTATTTCTTGTACCGCTTCACATTTTTTTAAATGGCATTTGTGATGAGACACTGTTAACTTGGCAGAGCGATATTTGTAGCATCTTTCATATGGTGTCTACTTTCCATTGCATTGCTTATAATTTAGTGAAATGTCTTCTGCTTATTTACACATCATAGTTATGGTTATCTCATGTCGTCCTGTTTTTCGTACATATTACATCCTCCTATCATGTGGTTGTCTAACATCAAAGTTCAGTTCGTCTGTATCACACATCAATTTGTTCTGAAGAACTAAATTGTTATTCGTTTTTCTTGTCGGCTTGACTTAACATGGCACAGAGAAAGAGGAAGCAACACAGAACGACAGGGAAAGGGAAGCAGAAGAATCCTACAGATTCTGCTGGTACTGATGGTGCAATAGAAGGTCAAAGTCCAGCGGAAATTGTACCGACAGGGTATCCCGTGCTACACGAGCTGCAGAACAAGCCAAACAGAAACAAATAGCTGCTACCAAACAAGCAGAGACAGCCCTAGTTGTTGCAACACCTTCCATGGTACCACCAGCTGCACGATTTACTCGTTGGTCAACTCAGCTAGCAACACGTTCCCAAGCTCCCTTGCCACCTGACACTACTTCCGAAGCACTCTTGACACAAGATGAGTTGGCAAGATTAGATGAACTTTGTGAGCTTCAACAGCAAGAAGTTAGTTCCGGAGTCAAGTTACAGTTGCATGGTTCTTTATATGTAGTCTCACAGTTTGATGTACACTAACACTTCCTATGTTCGTTGTTGGACTAGCACCTAGGCGCAAGAGGAAATAAACATCAGGGATAATGCTCGATAGGTTAACTAAATCTAGAGGAGGAAGAATGGAGATCCGTTTTGAGGCAGGTTTAAAAAGGCCACGTGATGCTACAGAGTCAGCCAAGTTAGTATCAGAGGCAGCGGTTGCCATTAGGTGTCATGTACGTATCCTCCCAACATGGATTCAGTACAGGAATGACAAAGACGAAACCCAGTTCAACACCTTCCTCGACCATTTATCTGTAAGTATGGTTATGTATGGAAACTAGTAATATCATCTCTCTGTCCAATACTTTCTAGGTTGCTGATAATGAGACTCCCATAATTTTCAACAGATGAGGTTCAAGTTGGATAGCGAAGATGATGCAACCAGACAAACTTGCACCCATGTTTTCAAGTCTGCTCTGTGACAGTATTGGTATAACTTGTGGAAACCTCACTTTGCAGGCAAGGCTAACAGTGAACTTGCCCAAACATCTCCAGTGGAAAATATATCGGATGAAGACTGGAGAGGCCTCGTTAAACACTGGTCTGATCCGAAGTATCAGGTACATTATATATATGTGATCAGATCACATGTTGAAGTCCTATTTACGCATGTGCCACACAAATCTATCTTCTTGTAGGTGAACTGTTCAAAGGACAAGGCCAACCGTACAAAAGTGAAATTCCAATAGACGACAGGATCTCGTAGCTATATTGCACACTGTGAGGCTCTTGTAATTAGCTGCTGTTTCACTCTTTTCGCTGTACCATATTATCAGATCTATATTGACTTGTTCCAAATGCAGAGGGAAGCCCGCAAGGACCAAAAAGTACCTGAACCAAATGTTGTGGAAATCTTCAAGGACTGTCACACCAACAAGACGAAGGGCATGACTACACAAATCAAAGCCGCTGTTGTAAGTCCTTAATCCTCATGCCTTTTAACTACTACTTACTCCGACTCGTGCCTTGAACTGCATGGTTTGCAGCCAATGTCTATTACTCTTTTCAATTTTATACATAATTGTCTTAGCGTATCATTGCACCTTACAAGGTTTAAAAGAGAGGAGTGATGTTCCTTTGATCTTGACCTGCAATATAGTTCCGTGCTGGATCATACGTCTTCAACGTATCTATAATTTTTGATTGCTCCATGCTATATTATCTTCTGTTTTTGACATTATTGGGCTTTATTATTTATTTTTGGGACTAACATATTAACCGGAGGCCCAACCCAGAATTGCTGTTTTTTGCCTATTTCAGAGTTTCTTTGAAAAAGAATATCAAACGGAGTCCAAACGGAATGAAACCTTCAGGAACATGATTTTCGGAACGAACATGATCTAGGAGACTTGGACCCTACGTAAGAGAAGCTTCCAGGAGGCCACGAGGTAGGGGGGCGCGCCTACCCCCCCAGGGCGCGCCCTCCACCCTTGTGGGCCCCCTGTTGCTCCACCGACGTACTTCTTCCTCCTATATATACCTACGTACCCCCCAAATGATCAGATACGGAGCCAAAAACCTAATTCCACCGCCGCAACCTTCTGTACCCACGAGATCCCATCTTGGGGCCTGTTCCGGAGCTCCGCCGGAGGGGGCATCCATCACGGAGGGCTTCTACATCAACACCATAGCCTCTCCGATGAAGTGTGAGTAGTTTACCTCAGACCTTCGGGTCCATAGTTATTAGCTTGATGGCTTCTTCTCTCTTTTTGGATCTCAATACAATGTCCCCCCCTCTCTCGTGGAGATCTATTTGATGTAATCTTCTTTTTGCGGTGTGTTTGTTGAGACCGATGAATTGTGGGTTTATGATCAAGTTTATCTATGAACAATATTTGAATTTTCTCTGAATTCTTTTATGTATGATTGGTTATCTTTGCAAGTCTCTTCGAATTATCAGTTTGGTTTGGCCTACTAGATTGATCTTTCTTGCAATGGGAGAAGTGCTTAGCTTTGGGTTCAATATTGCGGTGTCCTTTCCCAGTGACAGTAGGGGCAGCAAGGCACGTATTGTATTGTTGCCATCGAGGATAACAAGATGGGGTTTTTATCATATTGCATGAATTTATCCCTACATCATGTCATCTTGCTTAAGGCGTTACTCTGTTTTCATGAACTTAATACTCTAGATGCATGCTGGATAGCGGTCGATGAGTGGAGTAATAGTAGTAGATGCAGGCAGGAGTCGGTCTACTTGTCTCGGACGTGATGCCTATATACATGATCATACCTAGATATTCTCATAAATATGCTCAATTCTGTCAATTGCTCAATAGTAATTTGTTCACCCACCATAAAATACTTATGCTCTTGAGAGAAGCCACTAGTGAAACCTATGGCCCCCGGGTCTATTTTCCATCATATTAATCTCCCGACAACAAGCTATTTCCGGTGCCATTTTTATTTTGTTTACTTTACTTTGCATCTTTATCACAAAAATACCAAAAATATTATCCTATCATATCTATCAGATCTCACTCTCGCAAGTGGCCGTGAAAGGATTGACAACCCCGTATCACGTTGGTTGCGAGGATTTATTTGTTTTGTGTAGGTGCGAGGGACTCGCGCGTAGCCTCCTACTGGATTGATACCTTGGTTCTAAAAAACTGAGGGAAATACTTACGCTACTTTGCTGCATCACCCTTTCCTCTTCAAGGGAAAACCAACGCAGTGCTCAAGAGGTAGCAAGAAGGATTTCTGGCGCCGTTGCCGGGGATGTCTATGCAAAAGTCAACATACCAAGTACCCATCACAATCCCTTATCTCCCGCATTACATTATTTGCCATTTGTCTCTCGTTTTCCTCTCCCCCACTTCACCCTTGCCGTTTTATTCGCCCTCTCTTTTTCGTTCGCCTCTTTTCCGTTTTCTTGTCGTTATGGCTAGTCCCTTATCTACTCCGTTGTCCCCTGAGTTTGAAGTCTTTCACTTCAAACAAAGACAAGGAGAAAACTTAAAAGATGCCTGGTTGAGAATAATGGAATCTTACCATAATTGTACCTTTGAAATGAACCTGAGAATTTTGCTTCGCAATTTTTATGTTGGATTAAATATTTCTCATAGACAACTCTTGGATTGCGTTGCCAAAGGCAATTTTATTGAAATTGATCCCCATATTGCGCATGAAGTTATAGAAGGTATAGTGGGAACACTACCTCAACAAAAGGGGCCTCATCCTACCAAGGAAGAGACGCAAGTTTTTGAAAAAATTTGCGAAGTTACTAAGATTTTACAGAAGTCTCTTGAACCTCTTAAGAACGTTAGCGGAAATATCCACCACATGAATATGTTGATTACTCTTTGCAATAAGCGGTTGGATTCTTTAGATCTAAAAATTTCAGAATATGAAGGGAAACGTAAAGAACCTCCCGGATTCGAGCGATCCCGCTAAAAAGTTGAAAACCACAGATGGCAATATCTAGATCTATCCTTGCTTTTATGCCTAGCTAGGGGCGTTAAACGATAGCGCTTGTTGGGAGGCAACCCAATTTTATTTTTAGTTTTTGCTTTTTGCTTCTGTATAGGAATAAATATTTGTTCTAGCCTCTGGTTAGATGTTTTTTTTATGTTTTAATTAGTGTTTGTGCCAAGTTAAACCTATAGGATCTTCTTGGATGATAGTTATTTGATCTTGCTGTAATTTCCAGAAACTTTCTGTTCACGAAAACAATTGTTAAAAATCACCAGAACGTGATAAAATACTGATTCCAATTTCTTCTGATCAATAAACAAATTGCCTAGGTCGTCCTATTTTGGCTGATTTTTTGGAGTTCCATAAGTTTGTGTTAGTTACAGATTACTACAGACTGTTCTGTTTTTGACAGATTCTGTTTTTCGTGTGTTGTTTGCTTATTTTGATGAATCTATGGCTAGTAAAATAGTTTATAAACCATAGAGAAGTTGGAATACAGTAGGTTTAACACCAATATAAATAAACAATGAGTTCATTACAGTATCTTGAAGTGGTCTTTTGTTTTCTTTCGCTAACGGAGCTCACGAGATTTTCTGTTAAGTTTTGTGTTGTGAAGTTTTCAAGTTTTGGGTGAAAGATTTGATGGATTATGGAACAAGGAGTGGCAAGAACCTAATCTTGGGGATGCCCATGGCACCCCCAAGATAATATAAGGACACCAAAAAGCCAAATCTTGGGGATGCCCCGGAAGGCATCCCCTCTTTCGTCTACTTCCATCAGTAACTTTACTTGGAGCTATATTTTTATTCACCACATGATATGTGTTTTGCTTGGAGCGTCTTGTATGATTTGAGTCTTTGCTTTTTAGTTTACCACATTCATCCTTTCTGTACACACCTTTTGAGAGAGATACACATGATTCGGAAATTATTAGAATACTCTATGTGCTTCACTTATATCTTTTGAGTTATATAGTTTTGCTGTAGTACTTCACTTATATCTTTTAGAGCACGGTGGTGGATTTGTTTTATAGAAACTATTGATCTCTCATGCTTCACTTAGATTATTTTGAGAGTCTTAAATAGCATGGTAATTTGCTTAAATAATCGTAATACGCTTGGGGTATTCAAGATAGTAAAAACTTTCTTATGAGTGTGTTGAATACTAAGAGAAGTTTGATGCTTGATGATTGTTTTGAGATATGGAGGTAATAATATCAAAGTCGTGCTAATTGAGTAGTTGTGAATTTTATAAATACTTGTGTTGAAGTTTGCAAGTCCCGTAGCATGCACGTATGGTAAACGTTATGTAACAAATTTGAAACATGAGGTGTTCTTTGATTGTCCTCCTTATGAGTGGCGGTCGGGGACGAGCGATGGACTTTTCCTACCAATCTACCCTCCTAGGAGCATGCGTGTAGTGCTTGGTTTTTGATGACTTGTAGATTTTTGCAATAATTATATGAGTTCTTTATGACTAATGTTGAGTCCATGGATTATACGCACTCTCACCCTTCCATCATTGCTAGCCTCTTCGGTACTATGCATTGCCCTTTCTCACATTGAGAGTTGGTGCAAACTTCGCCGGTACATCCAAACCTCGTGATATGATACGCTCTTTCACACATAAACCTCCTTATATCTTCCTCAAAACAGCCACCATACCTACCCATTATGGCATTTCCATAGCCATTCCGAGATATATTGCCATGCAACTTTCCACCATCCAGTTTATCATGACACATTCATCATTGTCATATTGCTTAGCATGATCATGTAGTTGACATAGTATTTGTGGCAAAGCCACCATTCATAATTCTTTCATACATGTCACTCTTGGTTCATTGCATATCCCGGTACACCGCCGCAGGCATTCATATAGAGTCATACTTTGTTCTAGTATTGAGTTGTAAATAAATAGAAGTGTGATGATCATCATTTTCTAGAGCATTGTCCCAAGTGAGGAATAAAAAAAAGAGAGAAAGGCCATAAAAAAAGAGAAGGCCCAAAAAAAATGAGAGAAAAAGAGAGAAGGGACAATGTTACTATCCTTTTACCACACTTGTGCTTCAAAGTAGCACCATAATCTTCATGATAGAGGGTCTCTTGTTTTGTCATTTTCATATACTAGTGGGAATTTTTCATTATAGAACTTGGCTTGTATATTCGAACAATGGGCCTCCTCAAGTGCCCTAGGTCTTCATGAGCAAGCAAGTTGGATGCACACCCACTTAGTTTCTTTTGTTGAGCTTTCATACATTTATAGCTCTAGTGCATCCGTTGCATGGCAATCCCTACTCCTTGCATTAACATCAATCGGTGGGCATCTCCATAGCTCATTGATTAGCCTCGTTGATGTGAGACTTTCTCCTTTTTTGTCTTCTCTACATAACCCCATCATCATATTCTATTCCACCCACAGTGCTATGTCCATGGCTCGCGCTCATGTATTGCGTGAAGGTTTATAAGTTTCAGATTACTAAAGTATGAAACAATTGCTTGGCTTGTCATCGGGGTTGTGCATGATGAGAGCATTCTTGTGTGACGAAAATGGAGCATGACTAAACTATATGATTTTGTAGGGATGAACTTTCTTTGGCCATGTTATTTTGAGAGGACATAATTGCTTAGTTAGTATGCTTGAAGTATTATTATTTTTATGCCAATACGAACTTTTATCTTGAATATTTCGGATCTGAATATTCATACCACAATTAAGAAGAATTACATTGAAATTATGCCAAGTAGCACTCCACATCAAAAATTCTGTTTTTATCATTTACCTACTCGAGGACGAGCAGGAATTAAGCTTGGGGATGCTAGATACGTCTCAAACGTATCTATAATTTTTGATTGCTCCATGCTATATTATCTTCTGTTTTGGACATTATTGGGCTTTATTATTCACTCTTATATTATTTTTGGGACTAACCTATTAACCGGAGGCCCAGCCCAGAATTGCTGTTTTTTGCCAATTTTAGAGTTTCGTAGAAAAAGAATATCAAACGGAGTCCAAACTGAATGAAACCTTCGGGAACGTGATTTTCGAAACGAACATGATCTATAAGACTTGGACCCTACGTAAGAGAAGCCTCCAGGAGGCCACGAGATAGGGGGGCGCGCCTACCCCCCAGGGCGCGCCCTCCACCCTCGTGGCCCCCCTGTTGCTCCACCGACGTACTTCTTCCTCCTATATATACCTACGTACCCCCAAACGATCAGATACGGAGCCAAAAACCTAATTCCACCGCCGCAACCTTCTGTACCCACGAGATCCCATCTTGGGGCCTGTTCGGAGCTCCGCCGGAGGGGGCACCCATCACGGAGGGCTTCTACATCAACACCATAGCCTCTCCGATGAAGTGTGAGTAGTTTACCTCAGACCTTCGGGTCCATAGTTATTAGCTAGATGGCTTATTCTCTCTTTTTGGATCTCAATACAATGTTCTCCCCCTCTCGTGGAGATCTATTCGATGTAATCTTCTTTTTACGGTGTGTTTGTTGAGACCGATGAATTGTGGGTTTATGATCAAGTTTATCTATGAACAATATTTGAATCTTCTCTGAATTCTTTTATGTATGATTGGTTATCTCTGCAAGTCTCTTCGAATTATCAGTTTGGTTTGGCCTACTAGATTGATCTTTCTTGCAATGGGAGAAGTGCTTAGCTTTGGGTTCAATCTTGCGGTGTCCTTTCCCAGTGACAGTAAGGGCAGCAAGGCACGTATTGTATTGTTGCCATCGAGGATAACAAGATGGGTTTTTTATCATATTGCATGAATTTATCCCTCTACATCATGTCATCTTGCTTAAGGCGTTACTCTGTTTTCATGAACTTAATACTCTAGATCCATGCTGGATAGCGGTCGATGAGTGGAGTAATAGTAGTAGATGCAGGCAGGAGTCGGTCTACTTGTCTCGTACGTGATGCCTATATACATGATCATACCTAGATATTCTCATAACTATGCTCAATTCTGTCAATTGCTCAACAGAAATTTGTTCACCCACCGTAAAATACTTATGCTCTTGAGAGAAGCCACTAGTGAAAACTATGGCCCCCGGGTCTATTTTCCATCATATTAATCTCCCGACAACAAGCTATTTCAGGTGCCGTTTTTATTTTGTTTACTTTACTTTGCATCTTTATCACAAAAATACCAAAAATATTATCCTATCATATCTCACTCTCGCAAGTGGCTGTGAAGGGATTGACAACCCCTTATCGTGTTGGTTGCGAGGATTTATTTGTTTTGTGAGGGACTCGCGCGTAGCCTCCTACTGGATTGATACCTTGGTTCTAAAAAACTGAGCGAAATACTTACGCTACTTTGCTGCATCACCCTTTCATCTTCAAGGGAAAACCAACGCAGTGCTCAAGAGGTAGCACTGGACTTTCCCACACAACGTTACAATTGCTTGTTTGTCTGTTCTCAGTTGTTTTGTGATATGAATGATGTCATACTATGCTTACCGTATTATAAACTTTGGCTCTTTATACTTAGCTGTCAATACAATGTGAAGAAATAGACAGTACATTAGCCATGGTACATGGTCATATGTTTGGAACCTGGTTTTATTATGTACTTTGCTGTAAAATACAACTAATATTTTACATGGGTTCACCAGAATAAGTTATGTATATAGACCAAAGCTATGTTGTTTGGTTTTGCTGCCTCCTTAATATCTTCTGTTCTGGTACTACTAATGTAAAAACTCAACTTTTCAGCAAGCTATGGAAAAAATGGTGGAACTGCCACCTTCTGAAGGTGGCGAGGCAACTATAACCGCAATGTCAGCTCTTGCTGCAGTGCCAAAAGCATGTTCCTGCGTAATATTGGGTTGGTTGTTAAGGCAATCTCGTCCAAACTGCCTCATGATCAAGATATGCAATCTCAAAACAATGTTATATCTGCGCTCCAGACACAAGTCTGTTCCCTAACAGAGACCCTTTGTGAAACAAGGACAGACATTGTTCGATGTCGTCAAGATATGCATGGTTTTCAAACCAGACTATCAGACATTTTCTATGTTGTTCAGGAGCCTAGGAGAAATGAAGGCGAAGGTTATGGTGCTCCATCGGACAACACAACATGAAAACGTAACAGTTATGTCAAATGAACTGAGCTTCTGAACTTCTGATGGTGCATTTATCTGCCAGACTGTTAACTTTTATGCCAACCTTCCTTTTGTTTTATAGTTGTAATTTGTTTTGTTGCAATACAAAATTTGTTCTTAACAAGCAGCCACCGGCTGAAGAAAACAGCAAGCCATCTTTGTATAGTGTAGGGTGTTGGGGAACATAGTAATTTCAAAAAAATTCCTACGCACACACAGGATCATGGTGATGCATAGCAACGAGAGGGAAGAGTGTCGTCCACGTACCCTCGTAGACCGAAAGCGGAAGCGTTAGCACAACGCGGTTGATGTAGTCGTACGTCTTCACGATCCGACCGATCCAAGTACCGAACGTACGGCACCTCCGAGTTCAGCACACGTTCAGCTCGATGACGTCCCGTGAACTCCGATCCAGCAGAGCTTCACGGGAGAGTTCCGTCAGCACGACGACGTGGTGACGGTGACGCTATTGCTACCGATGCAGGCTTCGCCTAAGCACCGCTATGATATGACCGAGGTGGAATATGGTGGAGGGGGGCACCGCACACGGCTGGAATAGATCAAAAGATCAACTTGTGTGTCTAGAGGTGCCCCCCTGCCCCCATATATAAAGGAGCAAGGGGGAAGAGGCGGCCGGCCAAGGAGGTCGCACCAAAGGGGGAGTCCTACTCCCACCGGGAGTAGGACTCCTCCTTTCCTAGTCGGAGTAGGAGAAGGGGGAAGGAGGAGAGAGAGGGGAAGGAAAGGGGGGCGCCGCCCCCCTCCTTGTCCAATTCGGACTAGAGGGGGAGGGGGCGCGTGGCCTGCCCTGGCCGCCCCTCCTCTTCTCCACTAAGGCCCATCTTGGCCCATTAAACTCCCCGGGGGGTTCCGGTAACCCCCCGGTACTCCGGTATATGTCCGAACTCCCCGAAACCATTCTGGTGTCCAAACTTAGTCGTCCAATATATCAATCTTTATGTCTCGACCATTTTGAGACTCCTCGTCATGTCCATGATCATATCCGGGACTCCGAACTACCTTCGGTACATCAAAACACAAAACTCGTAATACCGATCGTCATCTTTGAAAGAACATGTGGTGCCCCCATGTTTGGTTTTGGTAATTGACGACAATCTCTATGGACTAATGGTTGCCTTGAGTTATATTTGAAGGTTTTGTCCATAGGCTTTTCTTGGAGTACATGTGTTGGTTTCAAGGAGAGTTTGTGTTGACCAAGGTGCTATTAAGGAATTATCCAAAGATTGGTCATGTGAGAGTTGAGCTTATTGCAAGCATGTCTTGAAGAAGAAGATTGTGTGATCATTCATGTTTACCTTCAAGACATCATCCAAATGAAGAGAGTTGGAAAGATTCTAGGTTGATCAAGACTAAGTCAAGAGTGAATCAAGTTGATCAACTCACAAAGCGTAGAAGATGTACCGAGAGGGATCAAGTGATCCCATGGTATGGTAAGCATTATCCATTGTGCTTTGTGTACTAACCCATGGTCTATGTGAGAGTTCTATGTGGGGTTAGGTACGTGTTCATGGGCTTGCGTCAAGAGGAAGATATCACTCAACCCATGGAGAGGATGACATCAAGTGGTGATCGTCATCAAGATTGTCGTGTGCAAGTTCAAGTGGAGCATCACGAAGAGATCAAGTGCTTGAAGCTTGGCGTCCATTGTGGTGACAATGGACTTGTGAAGATGTGCCGAAGAGTGGCTCACCCATAGTGGACTATGGGGGAGTAATCATCTAGTCTTCATCGAGCCAACGCAATCAAGAAAGGTGGTCCAACTTGAGGGTGTCAAGATCGTCATCATCTAGCTCAAGTGGAGCATGTGCAAGGCAAAGGTTTGCCCTTGATAGGTTTTCTATTTTACCGGTCTCATGGTGGTAGTTGGGAGACCGGGTTATAGGATCGATAGCCGTACTATCAAGGGGGGCTCTCAAGTGAGTAGCTTGATCGTATCGTTCATCAAGAGCTCAAACCATTGCATCCTTGCATCATGTTTCTTGGTTCTTGTTTGGTTCTCTTTGTGAGTCTTAGATCTTATGGTCATCTTGATGACAAGCTTGAGTTCATCGAAAACGGAGTTTGCATGTGTCTTCTATGATGTTTTCGATGTTGGAGGTTATACTGGTCTTATCCGAGGAAGGGTTCTCACCATTTTCTTTTGGGCCTTTTCTCATTTGCTTCTTATTGGTATTTCTATCAACATTGTGTTAGCCCTTGTCGCTAGCTTTTCAACAAACTTGGTTTCGTCGAATTCGGAGTCCGTTTGCAGAAGTTGTGTCAGTTTTGGTGTCCTTTAAAGGGGCTGCTGCGGATGTAATTTTTTAGTACCGCTCTTGCGAGCGGTACTACCGCTTGGAGCGGTACTACCGCGGCTCCTGAGCGGTACTACCGCTCCAGAGCTGTACTACCGCGGCTCCTGAGCGGTAGTACCGCTCCGGACCAAAATCTCGTGTTTTGCTCAGCGGAAGTAGGCACAGAAGTATTTTTTTGTACCGCTCACAAGCAGTAGTACCGCTACCACTTGCGGTAGTACCACTATCCCTAGCGGTAGTACCGTGGGGACGAGCGGTAGTACCGCTCCGGTGGTTCTACTGGCCTTTTGCCTCCTCGCTGTTGTTTTTCAAAGGGGTACTACCGCCCTAGCGGTAGTACCGCTCTGTGCGGGCTGTGAGCATAACGGTTGGATTTTTCCCCACCTATAAAAGGGGGTCTTCTTCCCCATTGAACCTTATCCTTTGAGCTCGTGTTCTTCCCCCATTGTTGACCTTCTTCGAGCTTGCTAACTCTCAATCCCTCCATGGATTCTTGCTAGTTTTTGAGGGAAAAGAGAGAGGAGATCTAGATCCACATTTCCACCAATCACTTTCTCCTTTATGTGAGGGGAACCCCTTGGATCTAGATCTTGGAGTTCTTGGTGTTCTCCTTCTTATTCTTCCTCTCATTTTCCTCCCTAGCATTAGTTGCTTCGGTGGGATTTGAGAGAGAAGGACTTGGGCACTCCGTGTGCCCTTGCCATTGCATTTGGTGCATCGGTTTGAGTTCTCCACGGTGATACGTGGAAGTTACAAGTTGAGAAGCTTATTACTCTTGGGTGCTTGGTACCCTTGAGCTTGTTCCTCTTGGGTGCTTGGGCGCCCTAGACGGTTGGTGGTGTTCGGAGCTCAATCATTGTGGTGTAAAGCTCCGGGCAAGCGTCGGGGTCTCCAATTAGGTTGTGGAGATCGACCCGAGCAATTTGACGGGTTCCGGTGACCGCCCCCAAGGGTTGCCAAAGTGTACGGGTTCGGTGACCGCGCCCAAGGGTTGCCATTTGTACGGGTTCGGTGACCGCCCTCAAGGGTCCCTTAGTGGAATCACGGCATCTTGTATTGTGCGAGGGCGTGAGGAGATTACGGTGGCCCTAGAGGCTTCTTGGGGAGCATTGTACCTCCACACCGCTCCAAACGGAGATTAGCATCCGCAAGGGTGTGAACTTCGGGATACATCGTCGTCTCCGCGTGCCTCGGTTATCTCTTACCCGAGCCCTTTACTTATGCACTTTACTTTGTGATATCCATATTGTTTCTTGTCATATATCTTGCTATCACCTAAGTAGTTTTTCTTGCTTAGCATAAGTTGTTGGTGCACATAGGTGAGCCTAGTTGTTGTAGGTTTTGTGCTTGACAAATTAACCGCTAGGTTTATTCCGCATTTGTTCGAGCCTCAACCGTAATTATTTTAAAGCGCCTATTCACCCCCCTCGAGGCGACAACCACAATCTTTCGATCTTACTTTAAGCGTGCGGACCCTACGGGTTCGAGAACTATGTAGACATGACCGAGACACGTCTTCGGTCAATAACCAATAGCGGAACCTGGATGCTCATATTGGCTCCTACATATTCTACGAAGATCTTTATCGGTCAAACCGCATAACAACATACGTTGTTCCCTTTGTCATCGGTATGTTACTTGCCCGAGATTCGATCGTCGGTATCTCAATACCTAGTTCAATCTCGTTACCGGCAAGTCTCTTTACTCGTTCCGTAATACATCATCTTGCAACTAACTCATTAGTTACAATGCTTGCAAGGCTTATAGTGATGTGCAATACCGAGAGGGCCCAGAGATACCTCTCTGACAATCGGAGTTACAAATCCTAATCTCGAAATACGCCAACCCAACAAGTACCTTCGGAGACACTTGTAGAGCACCTTTATAATCACCCAGTTACGTTGTGACGTTTGGTAGCACACAAAGTGTTCCTCCGGTAAACGGGAGTTGCATAATCTCATAGTCATAGGAACATGTATAAGTCATGAAGAAAGCAATAGCAACATACTAAACGATCAAGTGCTAAGCTAATGGAATGGGTCAAGTCAATCACATCATTCTCCTAATGATGTGATCCCGTTAATCAAATGACAACTCATGTCTATGGCTAGGAAACATAACCATCTTTGATCAACGAGCTAGTCAAGTAGAGGCGTACTAGTGACACTATGGTTGTCTATGTATTCACACATGTATTATGTTTCCGGTTAATACAATTCTAGCACGAATAATAAACATTTATCATGATGTAAGGAAATAAATAATAAGTTTATTATTGCCTCTAGGGCATATTTCCTTCAGTCTCCCACTTGCACTAGAGTCAATAATCTAGATTACACAGTAATGATTCTAACACCCATGGAGTCTTGGTGCTGATCATGTTTTGCTCGTGGAAGAGGCTTAGTCAACGGGTCTGCAACATTTAGATCCGTATGTATCTTGCAAATTTCTATGTCTCCCACCTAGACTTGATCCCGGATGGAGTTGAAGCATCTCTTTATGTGCTTGGTCCTCTTGTGAAATCTGGATTCCTTTGCCAAGGCAATTGCATTAGTATTGACACAGAAGATTTTCATTGGACCCGATGCACTAGGTATGACACCTAGATCGGATATGAACTCCTTCATCCAGACTCCTTCATTTGCTGCTTCCGAAGCAGCTATGTACTTCGCTTCACATGTAGATCCCGCCACGACGCTTTGTTTAGAACTGCACCAACTGACAGCTCCACCGTTCAATGTAAATACATATCCGGTTTGCGATTTAGAATCGTCCGGATCAGTGTCAAAGCTTGCATCGACGTAACCTTTTACGACTAGCTCTTTGTCACCTCCATAAACGAGAAACATATCCTTAGTCCTTTTCAGGTATTTCAGGATGTTCTTGACCGCTGTCTAGTGATCCACTCCTAGATTACTTTGGTACCTCCCTGTTAGGCTAATAGCAAGACACACATCAGGTCTGGTACACAGCATTGCATACATGATAGAGCCTATGGCTAAAGCATAGGGAACATCTTTCATTTTCTCTCTATCTTCTGCAGTGGTCGGGCATTGAGTCTGACTCAAGTTCACACCTTGTAACACAGGCAAGAACCCTTTCTTTGCTTGATCCATTTTGAACTTTTTCAAAACTTTATCAAGGTATGTGCTTTGTGAAAGTCCTATCAAGCGTCTTGATCTATCTCTATAGATCTTGATGCCTAATATGTAAGCAGCTTCACTGAGGTCTTTCATTGAAAAACTCTTATTCAAGTATCCTTTTATGCTATCCAGAAATTCTATATCATTTCCAATCAGCAATATGTCATCCACATATAATATCAAAAATGCTACAGAGCACCCACTCACTTTCTTGTAAATACAGTCTTCTCCAAAAGTCTGTATAAAACCATATGCTTTGATCACACTATCAAAACGTTTATTCCAACTCCGAGAGGCTTGCACCAGTCCATAAATGGATCGCTGGAGCTTGCACACTTTGTTAGCTCCCTTTGGATCGATAAAACCTTCTGGTTGCATCATATACAACTCTTCTTCCAGAAATCCATTCAGGAATGTAGTTTTGACATCCATTTGCCAAATTTCATAATCATAAAATGCGGCAATTGCTAACATGATTCGGACAGACTTAAGCATCGCTACGGGTGAGAAAGTCTCATCGTAGTCAATCCCTTGAACTTGTCAAAAACCTTTCGCAACAAGTCGAGCTTTATAGACAGTAACATTACCGTCAGCGTCAGTCTTCTTCTTGAAGATCCATTTATTCTCAATGGCTTGCCGATCATCGGGCAAGTCAACCAAAGTCCACACTTTGTTCTCATACATGGATCCCATCTCAGATTTCATGGCCTCAAGCCATTTTGCGGAATCTGGGCTCATCATCGCTTCCTCATAGTTCGTAGGTTCGTCATGGTCTAGTAACATGACCTCCAGAACAGGATTACCGTACCACTCTGGTGCGGATCTTACTCTCGTTGACCTACGAGGTTCAATAGTAACTTGATCTGAAGTTTCATGATCAATATCATTAGCTTCCTCACTGATTGGTGTAGGAGTCATAGGAACTGGTTTATGTGATGAACTACTTTCCAATAAGGGAGCAGGTACAGTTACCTCATCAAGTTCTACTTTCCTCCCACTCACTTCTTTTGAGAGAAACTCCTTCTCTAGAAAGGATCCAAATTTAGCAACAAAAGTCTTGCCTTTAGATCTGTGATAGAAGCTGTACCCAACAGTTTCGTTTGGGTATCCAATGAAGACACATTTCTCCGATTTGGGTTCGAGTTTATCAGGTTGAAGCTTTTTCACATAAGCATTGCAGCCCCAAACTTTAAGAAACGACAACTTTGGTTTCTTCCCAAACCACAGTTCATAAGGCATCGTCTCAACGGATTTCGATGGTGCCCTATTTAACGTGAATGCATCCGTCTCTAAAGCATAACCCCAAAATGATAGCGGTAAATCATTAAGAGACATCATAGATCGCACCATATCTAGTAAAGTACGATTACGACGTTCGGACACACCATTACGCTGTGGTGTTCCGGGTAGCGTGAGTTGCGAAACTATTCCGCATTGTTTCAAATGAAGACCAAACTCGTAACTCAAATATTCTCCTCCATGATCAGATCGTAGAAACTTTATTTTCTTGTTACGATGATTTTCAACTTCACTCTGAAATTCTTTGAACTTTTCAAATGTTTCAGACTTATGTTTCATTAAGTAGATATACCCATATCTGCTTAAATCATCTGTGAAGGTGAGAAAATAACCGCCGTGAGCCTCAACATTCATCGGACCACATACATCTATATGTATGATTTCCAAGAAATTTGTTGCTCGCTTCATAGTTCCGGAGAACAACGTTTTAGTCATCTTGCCCATGAGGCATGGTTCGCAAGTACCAAGTGATTCATAATCAAGTGATTCCAAAAGTCCATCAGTATTGAGTTTCTTCATGCGCTTTACACCAATATGACCTAAACGGCAGTGCCACAAATAAATTGCACTATCATTATCAACTCTGCATCTTTTGGTTTCAATATTATGAATATGTGTATCACTACTATCGAGATTCAACAAAAATAGACCACTCTTCAAGGGTGCATGACCATAAAAGATATTACTCATATAAATAGAACAACCATTATTCTCTGATTTAAATGAATAACCGTCTCGCATCAAACAAGATCCAGATATAATGTTGATGCTCAACACTGGCACCAAATAACAATTATTCAGGTCTAAAACTAATCCCGAAGGTAGATGTAGAGGTAGCGTGCCGACCGCGATCACATCGACTTTGGAACCATTTCCCACGCGCATCGTCACCTCGTCCTTAGCCAATCTTCGCTTAATCCGTAGTCCCTGTTTCGAGTTGCAAATATTAGCAGCAGAACCATTATCAAATACCCAGGTGCTACTGCGAGCATTAGTAAGGTATACATCAATAACATGTATATCACATATACCTTTGTTCACCTTGCCATCCTTCTTATCCGCCAAATACTTGGGGCAGTTCCGCTTCCAGTGACCAGTCTGTTTGCAGTAGAAGCACTCAGTCTCAGGCTTAGGTCCAGAGTTGGGTTTCTTCTCCTGAGCAACAACTTGTTTGCTGTTCGTCTTGAAGTTCCCCTTCTTCTTCCCTTTGCCCTTTTTCTTGAAACTGGTGGTCTTGTTGACCATCAACACTTGATGCTCCTTCTTGATTTCTACCTCCGCAGCCTTTAGCATTGCGAAGAGCTCGGGAATTGTCTTATTCATCCCTTGCATATTATAGTTCATCACGAAGCTCTTGTAGCTTGGTGGCAGTGATTGAAGAATTCTGTCAATGACACTATCAACCGGAAGAATAACTCCCAGTTGAATTAAGTGATTGTTATACCCAGACATTTTGAGTATATGCTCAGTGACAGAACTATTCTCCTCCATCTTGCAGCTGTAGAACTTATTGGAGACTTCATATCTCTCAATCCAGGCATTTGCTTGAAATATTAACTTCAACTCCTCGAACATCTCATATGCTCCATGACGTTCAAAACGTCGTTGAAGTCCCGGTTCTAAGCCGTAAAGCATGGCACACTGAACTATCGAGTAGTCATCAGCTTTGCTCTGCCAGACGTTCATAACATCTGGTGTTGCTCCTGCAGCAGGTCTGGCACCTAGCGGTGCTTCCAGGACGTAATTCTTCTGTGCAGCGATGAGGATAATCCTCAAGTTACGGACCCAGTCCGTGTAATTGCTACCATCATCTTTCAACTTTGCTTTCTCAAGGAACGCATTAAAATTCAACGGAACAACAGCACGGGCCATCTATCTATAACAACATAGACATGCAAAATACTATCAGGTACTAAGTTCATGATACATTAATGTTCAGTTAATCAAATTATTAAAGAACTCCCACTTAGATAGATATCCCTCTAATCCCTTAAGTGATCACGTGATCCATATCAACTAAACCATGTCCGATCATCACGTGAGATGGAGTAGTTTCAATGGTGAACATCACTATGTTGATCATATATACTATATGATTCACGCTCGACCTTTCGGTCTCAGTGTTCCGAGGCCATATCTGCATATGCTAGGCTCGTCAAGTTTAACCTGAGTATTCCGAGTGTGCAACTGTTTTGCACCCGTTGTATTTGAACGCAGAGCCTATCACACCCGATCATCACGTGGTGTCTCAGCACGAAGAACTTTCGCAACGGTGCATACTCAGGGAGAACACTTATACCTTGAAATTTAGTGAGAGATCATATTATAATGCTACTGTCGATCTAAGCAAAATAAGATGCATAAAAGATAAACATCACATGCAATCAATATAAGTGATATGATATGGCCATCATCATCTTGTGCTTGTGATCTCCATCTCCGAAGCACCGTCATGATCACCATCGTCACCGACGCGACACCTTGATCTCCATCGTAGCATCGTTGTCGTCTCGCCAACTATTGCTTCTACGCCTATCGCTACCGCTTAGTGATAAAGTAAAGCAATTACAGGGCGATTGCATTGCATACAATAAAGCGACAACCATATGGCTCCTGCCAGTTGCCGATAACTCGGTTACAAAACATGATCATCTCATACAATAAAATATAGCATCATGCCTTGAACATATCACATCACAACATGCCGTGCAAAAACAAGTTAGACGTCCTCTACTTTTGTTGTTGCAAGTTTTACGTGGCTGCTACGGGCTGAGCAAGAACCGTTCTTACCTACGCATCAAAACCACAACGATAGTTCGTCAAGTTAGTGCTGTTTTAACCTTCTCAAGGACCGGGCGTAGCCACACTCGGTTCAACTAAACTTGGAGAAACTGACACCCGCCAGCCACCTATGTGCAAAGCACGTCGGTAGAACCAGTCTCGCATAAGCGTACGGGTAATGTCGGTCTGGGCCGCTTCATCCAACAATACCGCCGAACCAAAGTATGACATGCTGGTAAGCAGTATGACTTGTATCGCCCACAACTCACTTGTGTTCTACTCGTGCATATAACATCTACGCATAAAACCAGGCTCGGATACCATTGTTGGGGAACGTAGTAATTTCAAAAAAATTCCTACGCACACACAGGATCATGGTGATGCATAGCACTGAGAGGGGAGAGTGTCGTCCATGTACCCTCGTAGACCGAAAGCGGAAGCGTTAGCACAACGCGGTTGATGTAGTCATACGTCTTCACGATCCGACCGATCCAAGTAACGAACGTACGTCACCTCCGAGTTCAGCACACGTTCAGCTCGATGACGTCCCGCGAACTCCGATCTAGCAGAGCTTCACGGGAGAGTTCCGTCAGCACGACGGCGTGGTGACGGTGATGATGTTGCTACCGATGCAGGGCTTCGCCTAAGCACCGCTACGATATGACCGAGGTGGAATATGGTGGAGGGGGGCACCGCACATGGCTGGAATAGATCAACAGATCAACTTGTGTGTCTAGAGGTGCCCCCTGCCCCCGTATATAAAGGAGCAAGGGGGGAGAGGCGGCCGACCAAGGAGAGCGCGCCAAGGGGGGAGTCCTACTCTCCTCCTTTCCTAGTCGGAGTAGGAGAAGGGGGAAGGACGAGAGAGAGGGGAAGGAAAGGGGGGCGCCGCCACCCCTCCTTGTCCAATTCGGACTAGAGGGGGAGGGGGCGCGCTGCCTGCACTGGCCGCCCCTCCTCTTCTCCACTAAGGCCCATCTTGGCCCATTAAACTCCCTGTGGGGTTCCGGTAACCCCCCGGTACTCCGGTATATGTCCGAAACTCCCCGAAACCATTCTGGTGTCCGAACATAGTCGTCCAATATATCAATCTTTATGTCTCGACCATTTCGAGACTCCTCGTCATGTCCATGATCATATCCGGGACTCCGAACTACCTTTGGTACATCAAAACACAAAACCCATAATATCGATCATAATCTTACTTTAAGCGTGCGGACCCTACGGGTTCGAGAACAATGTAGACATGACCGAGACACGTCTCCGGTCAATAACCAATAGCAGAACCTGGATGCTCATATTGGCTCCTACATATTCTATGAAGATCTTTATCGGTCAAACCGCATAACAATATACGTTGTTCCCTTTGTCATCGGTATGTTACTTGCCCGAGATTCGATCGTCGGTATTGCTACCTCTTGAGCACTGTGTTGGTTTTCCCTTGAAGAGGAAAGGGTGATGCAGTAAAGCAGCGTAAGTATTTCCCTCAGTTTTTGAGAACCAAGGTATCAATCCTGTAGGAGGCCACGCACGAGTCCCTCGCACTTACACAAACAAATAAATCCTCGCAACTAACGCGATAAGGGGTTGTCAATCCCTACACGGTCACTTACGAGAGTGAGATCTGATAGATATGATAAGATATTATTTTTGGTATTTTTATGATAAAGATGCAAAGTAAAATAGAAGGCAATAAAAATAACTAAGTGTTGGAAGATTAATATGATGGAAAATAGACCCGGGGGCCATAGGTTTCACTAGTGGCTTCTCTCAAGAGCATAAGTATTACGGTGGGTGAACAAATTAATGTTGAGCAATTGATAGAATTGAGCATAGTTATGAGAATATCTAGGTATGATCATGTATATAGGCATCACGTCCGAGACAAGTAGACCGACTCCTGCCTGCATCTACTACTATTACTCCACACATCGACCGCTATCCAGCATGCATCTAGAGTATTAAGTTCATAAGAACAAAGTAACGTTTAAGCAAGATGACATGATGTAGAGGGATAAACTCATGCAATATGATATAAACCCCATCTTGTTATCCTCGATGGCAACAATACAATACGTGCCTTGCTGCCCCTACTGTCACTGGGAAAGGACACCGCAAGATTGAACCCAAAGCTAAGCACTTCTCCCATTGCAAGAAAGATCAATCTAGTAGGCCAAACCAAACTGATAATTCGAAGAGACTTGCAAAGATAACCAATCATACATAAAAGAATTCAGAGGAGAATCAAATATTGTTCATAGATAAACTTGATCATAAACCCACAATTCATCGGTCTCAACAAACACACCGCAAAAGAAGGTTACATCGAATAGATCTCCACGAGAGAGGGGGAGAACATTGTATTGAGATCCAAAAAGAGAGAAGAAGCCATCTAGCTAATAACTACGGACCCGAAGGTCTGAGGTAAACTACTCACACATCATCGCAGAGGCTACGGTGTTGATGTAGAAGCCCTCCGTGATCGATGCCCCCTCCGACGGAGCTCCGGAAAAGGCCCCAAGATGGGATCTCACGGGTACAGAAGGTTGCGGCGGTGGAATTAGGTTTTTGGCTCCGTATCTGGTAGTTTGGGGGTACGTAGGTATATATAGGAGGAAGAAGTACGTCGGTGGAGCAACGTGGGCCCACGAGGGTGGAGGGCGCGCCTGGAAGGGTAGGCGCGCCCCCCTACCTTGTGCCCTCCTGGTTGATGTCGTGACGTAGGGTCCAAGTCCTCTGGATCACGGTCGTTCCGAAAATCAAGTTCCCGAAGGTTTCATTCCGTTTGGATTCCGTTTGATATTCTTTTTCTGCGAAACTCTGAAATAGGCAAAAAACAGCAATTCTGGGCTGGGCCTCCGGTTAATAGGTTAGTCCCAAAAATAATATAAAAGTGTATAATAAAGCCCAATAATGTCGAAAACAGAATATAATATAGCATGGAACAATAAAAAATTATAGATACGTTGGAGACGTATCAAGCATCCCCAAGCTTAATTCCTGCTCGTCCTCGAGTAGGTAGATGATAAAAACAGAATTTTTGATGTGGAATGCTACTTGGCATAATTTCAATGTGATTCTTCTTAATTGTGGTATGAATATTCAGATCCGAAAGATTCAAGATAAAAGTTCAATATTGACATAAAAATAATAATACTTCAAGCATACAAACTAAGCAATTATGTCCTCTCAAAATAACATGGCCAAAGAAAGTTCATCCCTACAAAATCATATAGTTTAGTCATGCTCCATTTTCTTCACACAAGAATGCTCTCATCATGCACAACCCCGATGACAAGCCAAGCAATTGTTTCATACTTTAGTAATCTCAAACCTTTTCAACTTTCACGCAATACATGAGCGTGAGCCATGGATATAGCACTATGGGTGGAATAGAATATAATGATGGGGGTTATGTGGAGAAGACAAAAGGGAGAAAGTCTCACATCAACGAGGCTAATCAATGAGCTATGGAGATTCCCATCGATCGATGTTAATGCAAGGAGTAGGGATTGCCGTGCAACAGATGCACTAGAGCTATAAATATATGAAAGCTCAACAAAAGAAACTAAGTGGGTGTGCATCCAACTTGCTTGCTCCCGAAGACCTAGGGCACTTGAGGAAGCCCATTGTTGGAATATGCAAGCCAAGTTCTATAATGAAAAATTCCCACTAGTATATGGAAGTGACAAAACAAGAGACTCTCTATCATGAAGATTATGGTTCTACTTTGAAGCACAAGTGTGGTAAAAAGGATAGTAACATTGTCCCTTCTCTCTTTTTCTCTCATTTTTTTGGGCCTTCTTCTTTTTTTATGGCCTTTCTCCTTTTTCCTCACTTGGGACAATGCTCTAGAAAATGATGATCATCACACTTCTATTTATTTACAACTCAATGATTACAACTCAATGATTACAACTCAATGATTACAACTCGATACTAGAACAAAGTATGACTCTATATGAATGCCCCCGGCGGTGTACCGGGATATGCAATGAACCAAGAGTGACATGTATGAAAGAATTATGAATGGTGGCTTTTCCACAAATACTATGTCAACTACATGATCATGCAAAGCAATATGACAATGATGAACGTGTCATGATAAACGGAACGGTGGAAAGTTGCATGGCAATATATCTCGGAATGGCTATGGAAATGCCATAATAGGTAGGTATGGTGGCTGTTTTGAGGAAGATATAAGGAGGTTTATGTGTGAAAGAGTGTATCATATCACGGGGTTTGGATGCACCGGCGAAGTTTGCACGAACTCTCAATATGAGAAAGGGCAATGCACGGTACCGAAGAGGCTAGCAATGATGGAAAGGTGAGAGTGCGTATAATCCATGGACTCATCATTAGTCATAAAGAACTCAAATACTTATTGCAAAAATCTACAAGTCATCAAAAACCAAGCACTACGCGCATGCTCCTAGGGGGATAGATTGGTAGGAAAAGACCATCGCTCGTCCCCGACCGCCACTCATAAGGAGGACAATCAAAGAACACCTCATGTTTCAAATTTGTTACATAACGTTTACTATAGTGCATGCTACGGGACTTGCAAACTTCAACACAAGTATTTCTCAAATTCACTACTACTCAACTAGCACAACTTTGATATCACCACCTCCATGTCTCAAAACAATCATCAAGCATCAAATTTCTCTTAGTATTCAACACACTCATAAGAAAGTTTTTACTAGTCTTGAATACCTAGCATATTAGGATTATTTAAGCAAATTATCATGCTGTTTAAGACTCTCAAAATAATCTAAGTGAAACATGAGAGAATAATAGTTTCTATAAAACAAAACCACCACCGTGCTATAAAAGATATAAGTGAAGTACTAGAGCAAAAACTATATAACTCAAAAGGTATAAGTGAAGCCCATAGAGTATTCTAATAATTTCCGAATCATGTGTGTATCTCTCAAAAGGTGTGTACAGCAAAGATGATTGTGGTAAACTAAAAATCAAAGACTCAAATCATACAAGACGCTCCAAGCAAAACACATATCTTGTGGTGAATAAAAATATAGCTCCAAGTAAAGTTACCGATGGAAGTAGACGAAAGAGGGGATGCCTTCCGGGGCATCCCCAAGCTTTGGCTTTTCGGTGTCCTTAGATTATCTTGGGGGTGCCATGGGAATCCCCAAGCTTAGTGTCTTTCCACTCCTTGTTCCATAATCCATCAAATCTTTCACCCAAAACTTGAAAACTTCACAACACAAAACTCAGCAGAAAATCTCGTGAGCTCTGTTAGCGAAAGAAAAACAAAAGACCACTTCAAGGTACTGTAATGAACTCATTATTTATTTATATTGGTGTTAAAACTACTGTATTCCAACTTCTCTATGGTTTATAAACTCTTTTACTAGCCATAGATTCATCAGAATAAGCAAACAACACACGAAAAACAGAATCTGTCAAAAACAGAACTGTCTGTAGTAATCTGTAACTAACGCAAACATCCGGAACTCAAAATATTCAGCCAAAATAGGACGACCTATAGATTTTTTTTATTGATCAGCAGAAATTGGAATCAATATTTTATCACGTTCTGGTGATTTTTAACAATTGTTTTGGTGAACAGAATGTTTCTGGAATTTCCATTAAGATCAAATAACTATCATCCAAGAAGATCCTATAGGTTTAACTTGGCACAAACACTAATTAAAACATAAAAACGAATCTAACCAGAGGCTAGATTAAAGATTTATTCCTAAACAGAAGTAAAAAGAAAAAAACTAAAAATAAAATTGGGTTGCCTCCCAACAAGCGCTTTTCTTTAAAGCCTTTTTAGCTAGGCATTGATAATTTTAATGATGCTCGCATAAAAGACAAGAATTGAAGTGCGAAGAGAGCATCATGAAACACGTAACAAACACATCTAAGTCTAACATACTTCCTATGCATAGGCATCTTATAGGCAAACAAATTATCAAGGCAAGCAAAATCTAGCATATGCAAGGAGGCGGAAAGAAACAATAGCAATCTCAACATAACGAGAGGTAATTTAGTAACATGAAAATTTCTACAACCATATTTTCCTCTCTCATAATAATTACATGTAGGATCATAAGCAATTTCAACAAAATAGCTATCACATAACGTATTCTCAACACGATCCACATGCATGCGAAGTTGACACTCTTCCAAAATATTGGGATTAACATTAGCTAAAGTCATGACCTCTCCAAACCCACTTTTATCAATATTCATCATGGGGTTTAAATAAATTTTCAAGATCATAAGAAGAATCACCCCAATCATGATCATTGCAACAAGTAGTGGACCTAGCAAAACTAGCATCCCCAAGCTTAGGGTTTTGCATATTATTAGAACAATTGACATTAATATAATTTATAATAACATCATTGCAATCATGATTTTTATCCAAAGATCTATCGTGAATCACTTCACAAAGTACTTCATCACAATTTTCAGATTCACGAATTTCAAGCAAAACCTCATAAAGATAATCTAGTGCACTCAATTCACTAGCAATAGGATCATCATAATTGAATCTCTTGAAGAGATTAGCAAGTGGATGAGGATCCATAAACTTTCAGCAAGCGAAGATGCAAGCAAAAAGAAGGTACATGGTAACACAAGCAAACAAAAGATCGAACGGAAGAAGGGCGAATAAAACGGCAAGGGTGAAGTGGGGGAGAGGAAAACGAGAGGTAAATGGAAAATAATGTAATGCGAGGGAGATGAGTTTATGATGGGCACTTGGTATGTCTTGACTTGTGCGTAGACTCCCCGGCAACAGCGCCGGAAATGGCTCGTTAACGGGAGCTCAAATCTTGACTTGACTTGGTGTAGGCCTCCCCGGCAACGGCGCCAGAAATCCTTCTTGCTACCTCTTGAGCACTGCGTTGGTTTTCCCTTGAAGAGGAAAGGGTGATGCAGTAAAACAACGTAAGTATTTCCCTTAGTTTTTGAGAACCAAGGTATCAATCCAGTAGGAGGCCACGCACGAGTCCCTCGCACCTACACAAACAAATAAATCCTCGCAACCAACGCGATAAGGGGTTGTCAATCCCTACACGGTCACTTACGAGAGTGAGATCTAATAGATATGATAAGATAATATTTTTGGTATTTTTATGATAAATATGCAAAGTAAAATAGAAGGCAATAAAAATAACTAAGTGTTGGAAGATTATTATGATGGAAAATAGACCCGGGGGCCATAGCTTTCACTAGTGGCTTCTCTCAAGAGCATAAATATTACGGTGGGTGAACAAATTACTGTTGAGCAATTGATAGAATTGAGCATAGTTATGAGAATATCTAGGTATGATCATGTATATAGGCATCACGTCCGAGACAAGTAGACCGACTCCTGCCTGCATCTACTACTATTACTCCACACATTGACCGCTATCCAGCATGCATCTAGAGTATTAAGTTCATAAGAACAGAGTAACGCTTTAAGCAAGATGACATAATGTAGAGGGATAAACTCATGCAATATGATATAAACCCCATCTTGTTATCCTCGATGGTAACAATACAATACGTGCCTTGCTGCCCCTACTGTCACTGGGAAAGGACAGCGCAAGATTGAACCCAAAGCTAAGCACTTCTCCCATTGCAAGAAAGATCAATCTAGTAGGCCAAACCAAACTGATAATTCGAAGAGACTTGCAAAGATAACCAATCATACATAAAAGAATTCAGAGGAGAATCAAATATTGTTCATAGATAAACTTGATCATAAACCCACAATTCATCGGTCTCAACAAACACACCGCAAAAGAAGGTTACATCGAATAGATCTCCACGAGAGAGGGGGAGAACATTGTATTGAGATCCAAAAAGAGAGAAGAAGCCATCTAGCTAATAACTATGGACCCGAAGGTCTGAGGTAAACTACTCACACATCATCGCAGAGGCTATGGTGTTGATGTAGAAGCCCTCCGTGATCGATGCCCCCTCCGACGGAGCTCCGGAAAAGGCCCCAAGATGGGATCTCACGGGTACAGAAGGTTGCGGCGGTGGGTTTTTGGCTCCGTATCTGGTAGTTTGGGGGTACATAGGTATATATAGGAGGAAGAAGTACGTCGTTGGAGCAATGTGGGCCCATGAGGGTGGAGGGCGCGCCTGGAAGGGTAGGCGCGCCCCCCTACCTTGTGCCCTCCTGGTTGATGTCGTGACGTAGGGTCCAAGTCCTCTGGATCACGTTCGTTCCGAAAATCAAGTTCCCGAAGGTTTCATTCCGTTTGGACTCCGTTTGATATTCTTTTTCTGCGAAACTCGGAAATAGGCAAAAAACAGCAATTCTGGGCTGGGCCTCCGGTTAATAGGTTAGTCCCGAAAATAATATAGAAGTGTATAATAAAGCCCAATAATGTCCAAAACAGAATATAATATAGCATGGAACAATAAAAAATTATAGATACGTTGGAGACATATCAGGTACTCAATACCTTGTTCAATCTCGTTACCGGCAAGTCTCTTTACTCGTTCCGTAATACATCATCTTGCAACTAACTCATTAGTTACAATTCTTGCAAGGCTTATAGTGATGTGCATTACCGAGAGGGCCCAGAGATACCTCTCCGACAATCGGAGTGAGAAATCCTAATCTCGAAATACGCCAACCCAACAAGTACCTTCGGAGACACCTGTAGAGCACCTTTATAATCACCCAGTTACATTGTAACGTTTGGTAGCACACAAAGTGTTCCTCCGGTAAACGGGAGTTGCATAATCTCATAGTCATAGGAACATGTATAAGTCATGAAAGAAGCAATAACAACATACTAAACGATCAAGTGCTAAGCTAACGGAATGGGTCAAGTCAATCACATCATTCTCCTAATGATGTGATCCCGTTAATCAAATGGCAACTCATGTCTATGGCTAGGAAACATAACCATCTTTGATCAACGAGCTAGTCAAGTAGAGGCATACTAGTGACACTATGGGTGTCTATGTATTCACACATGTATTAGGTTTCCGGTTAATACAATTCTAGCATGAATAATAAACATTTATCATGATATAAGGAAATAAATAATAACTTTATTATTGGCTCTAGGGCATATGTCCTTCCTAGGGTGTTCCCTGTATCTGCACTGGTGGCGATCTTTGATGCCCAGTGGATGTAATATGTGCAATCGCCTTAATAGCCTAGCGTTAGTTTCGGGCTTATTTATTTCCTAGTCTTCTTCTTCCCTAGTTTGCTAGTGGCCGCAACAACCATGGGCCATATATGGACCATGGTAACCATGACCCTGCTAAGGGCCGTAGGATCCATGGGCCTCCTACGGGCCGTCTTTAAATGGGCCTCCAACACGGCCGTAGAATCGGTGGGCCTCGGGCCGTTGGATAAATGGGTCTACATGGGCCGTAAACGGGCGTAATTGGTATCGGCCCAGCATGGTAACGGGCCGTTAACAGGCCGGAGGACAGTAAAGGCTTACTTCTGTCACAGGCATAACGGGTCATTAATGGGCCAGAATATAGGACGGGCTGGAAACGACGCAACGTGTCGTGGAATTGTCACGGCAGATGTCCTCGAGCAAGGACTTAGTCGTGGAGCCATCGCCGCTAGGAAGCTTAAAGGGGTTAAACGGGACAAAGGACACGAAGATTATACTGGTTCAGCCCCTTACGTTGAAGGTAAAAGCCTACGTCCAGTTGAGGTGGTATTGCTTAGGGTTTCGATGACCAGGAGCTAAACCGCTCTGCTTGGCTATCGATCTGATCTTACTTGTCCTGAACCGCCGCCGGGTCGTCCCTTTATATAGAAAGGTTAACGCCCAGCGGCTCTCAGAGTCCCGGCCGGCTCATAAACTGTGTCCGGCTCGGGCTCTTAACTATTCTTGCCTTATACTACAAGTCATGCTACAACGGCGGTTTACCACTACGGGCCTTAAGCCGGCTCTGGGCCTTAGACCTATTACTAAACCTCCATCCTTAACCTGTCCTTGGGCTTCTTGAACGAAGAGCTGTCGCAACGTAACCCGGCCCATCTACGACGGGTTACACCAGTAGCTATATCCTCAACATTAGGCCCCAGATTGATTTGAACCAGTTCATGTCAATCTTCAATACCTTAAGAGAAAATCTTCCGGCTTCTGTTTGCGCGAAAGTTATAACCCCCCATGACGTCATCTTCTGGATTCTTGGTAACCCGCCGTGACGTCATCCGCCATTATTGCACGTCTCGTCCAACGCATCTCAACGGATCCTTATCTTTAATAACTATCCCGAAAATCGAGGCGCCTCTGCAGCTGGATAATCATGTCTTCAGCCTCCTCGTTTCTCGCGCCCATTCATTAGCCGTCCCTTATAAATAGGGCCGGCCCTCAGGTCTTCGTCACTCTCCCTTTCCATCGTCTTCCTCCTCTCGACACCCCAGAGCCCGAGCTCCGCCGCCGCCGCCGCGCATCCCGTCTGCACCAACCAAGGCCGCTGCATCGACCTGTCTTGACCAGAAAACCGCGACGCATCTCCGCTGCTCGTCAGCACCAGTAAGTCCTCGCCATCCCGTATACTATATCCACATTAGGGTTCGCAAGTTCTTCGGTGTTCTTCGTGGTTCCTCGCGATTCCTTCGCAGTTCTTCCACAACGGCTCCCTTTGATCCAAGAGTAAGGCACAACTCCGGCGGTAGTCGTTTCACGCCCATTTTCAACATTAGCAGACCCCTTTGCTCGCAAAAAGACCTCATTTAGAGCTTATGAACTTCTCCGTATCAGTTTTTAGGTCTAGAAAATTTTCCTTTCTGGACGATCATTTGATCCAAAATAATTCCTGTAATCTGTGAAACTTGTTTGTGCAACACTTAGTCAAAAACTGCATCTGTTAACCATGGCGGGTCATATCGCCGGCTTAAAAGAAGCCATGCTTTGCGACATTTCTAGATCATTCATAATAGAGATAAACAACTTAATTGCTCATGATATCCACGGTGGCTTAAATAACCTGACACAATTAACCATATATCATTAGGCCCTTTCATAAGCCTCCATCTTGAATACTGAACTGAAATTTTCCTCCGGCTTAAATTTGAACCGGAAATTTTATTTTGTCATAGGCTTCCATCTTTCACAATGCCTCCTAAGGCTCCCAAAGCACCCATCACCTGCAACTGGGTTAGATCCAACGTCACCGACAGCATCTTAGCTGACTTCGTGAAATCGGGTTATCTGCCAAAGAAAGAGGTCATGTCCTATCGTGCTCCTGACCCGTCAGAAGAAAGGCCTCAACCCAGGGATGGGGAAGTTGTCATTTTTACTGATCACATGAACCGGGGCTTTGCTCCTCCCGGCTCAAAATTCTTCAGAGATGTCCTGCACTTCTTTGACCTGCGACCTCAAGACATCGGACCCAATTCTATGTCAAACATCTGCAACTTCCAAGTGTTCTATGAGGTGTACCTCGGAGAAGAACCCAGCTTGCTGCTCTTTAGGGAGTTATTTTACCTGAACCGCCAGAATGAGTGTGCCAACGGGCCTAGCTTGGAACTTGGCGGAATTTCAATCCAACGACGGAGAGATTGTCTCTTTCCTTATGCTGAGCCGCCAAGCCACCCGAAAGATTGGAACCAGACATGGTTCTACTGCCAGGACACTTCTCCAGCTGACGAGAACCCTCTGCCCAGCTTTCGCGCCCTGCCTCTGGAATCAAATCACCCCTTGCCAGACAAATTTTCTCAAGCTGAGCGTCAACCACTTACACCCACCATCAACAAAATCAAAGCTCTTCTGGGGAACGGCTTGAATGGTATCGATCTGGTCCGGGTCTGGGTTGCATGGCGGGTGATTCCTTTAAGCCGCCGCCCCGGCTTGATGTGTGAGTACACAGGCCGGAAAGATGATCCTCTACGACACAGTCCAGACGACTTACCTGAGGACGTTATTGATGATACAACCAAGTCGCTTCTGAACGAGAGCCTGGCAGATTGGGCTTAAGCCCTTTCTGCAAGACTAACCTGGCTCCTACGGTAAACCATTGACCTGAATGCTTCTCCTTCCATTTTAACGATTTTGTCTTAGCTTACTAATCTTTGTTGTATTTTACAGGCTAATGATAAATTCTGGAAGGTCAAGTATGACCATGAAGCTGCCAAAAAGGCCAGGAAAGTTAAAAAAGCCGCCAGGAAAGCCGCTCCCCGTAAGAAGGGGAGTAAACCTAGCGCCTCGGACCTGCTTCGTCTGGAAGACACCTCCGAGTCAGAGGTAGTTCTTGACTCTTTAGGCTCCTTTTTTAACCATCTTATTGACACGGATTATCAGCAGGAGGATACTGGAACAAGTCACGAGGTGAATGAAGAGGTAACTATAATTTCATCCGACTCCGAGCCTTTGCCGAGACGGAAAGTTCGAAGAGTAACCCGGAAAGTAAGATTTTCAAATCCTTTAGCTTATCAAGATCCTCAATTTCTTTTGAAGCGACAGATTTATGAGAGCCGGAGGCAGACCCGGACCAGCAAAGACGCAGACCTCTCCTCCGGCTTACCCGAAGCAACAAGGAAGCGCCGGACTGAGGTTATCTCCGACTTATATCCTTTTCATCCTTTGGCGGACGTCACTCGTCAACCACTCAATTCTTCTGATTCAAACTACCAGGGAACTTCACCTTCCTCCGGCGACTCAATGCAGTCTAGCTTGCCAGCCTTCAAGACCGCACCCGGGTAATGATGATCAGCTTACTTTGTGCTTATCTTACTCATGTTTTTGCACTAACTCTTTGACTTTCAGTGTACAAGTAAAGCCTAGAAAGAGGGCGAAGAAAAATAAGCCGGCCGAAGAGCCGATCCTGACTGAACGTGAGGCTTCTGCTCATGAGCCGCCGTCTGCCTCAGCTCCTGAAACCACCACTGCTCCATCTGAAGAACAAGTCATGGAAGGTTCTGATAACCCGGAGATCCCCAGCCCGGCTCATCCAGATGATCCGGACGTTGTAATCACCCGGATAGAGTTTCTCGAACCGGGAAGACCCACTGTGTTAGCTAGATGCTCTGCCAAAGAAGAACTGCTGGAACGCCGCAGGGCCAGGCTGGACATCACTGACTATGCTAATCTGAGCATTGGAGATATTGTCTCCGGCTATGTTAATCAAGGGCACAACAGCCGGGACCTGGAAATTGATATGGTGAAGCAAATCCAGCAAAAATCTGAGGTATGACTCTCTTGCTTACTCCATAGTTATCCTTACCATGCCAGCCCCCAAGTCTATGACTTATGATAAAATATGTTGTAGACTTAATACCAGCTTAATAACTACTACAAGAAAACCGGCTTACCTGGTACCACTCAAGGGCCGGCTTAAACAACATAGTTGACCCGGTTCTTTCCTTACTTTAATCAAGTAGTTGAGCAAATTTACACATTAGCCCCCAAGTGCCAAGTACCTTTGCCTGCAAAGTGCTTGGGACTTATTTTCATGAACCGGCACTGTAAATAGAGCTTTTCAGCATACATTAGCCCCCAAGTGCCAAGTGTCTTTGCTTGCAAAGTGCTTGGGACTTAATGTTGCATTATAATCACCCTAGCTGTAACCCGGAATTTGTACAGGCCGCCTGTAAGAAATTTGAATCGGAAATCTCTGATCTAAAGAACCGCCTGAAGACTCAGGAAAGCGAGACCCAAAAGGCCAATTCCAAATTTGAATTCAGTGTCTCTGCACAAGAGAAACTGAAGAAAAAGTTTGAAGCAGAAAGAAAAGCCTCGGCGGATGAGAAAACTGCCTTGCTCAGCTGGGCCGAACAAGCGGAGGCCGCTCTTACTGAAAGAACCGCCGAACTTTCCGGCTTAAAACGCCATGTATCTCAGATGGTCTCCGCAATCTTCGGTAAGTTACTCTGTAAGTTTCTAACTAGTTTACACCATTCATTTCCCATAAGTCTCACCATTGCCATCAGCTCACCTGACTTTGTCATGCAGGTCCCAGAAGTTCCAATCTCAATCAGAACATGCTGACCAAGCTGAAGGCGCTTTATACCTTGGTAGAGCAACTTTACACCGGGTCACAGCGTGCCTTAGCCGTTGTGGCTCTGTCAAATGAGGTTCCCACTCACCTGGCAGATGTACTCAGGCGGCTTGCCGTACTTCCTCAACGCTTCCAAGAGTTGAGACGGGCTTCTGCAAGAGCCGGAGCTATAGCCGCTCTGAGCCGGGCCAAGGCGTTTCTACCGGAGCTAGACCCGGCCGACATCGCTCTTGGATACCCCAGCTTGAAGGAAGACGGCACCCCCTTTGACCAGAAAGACTTCGCCGCCTGTGTGAAGAGCGTGCGCCCGGTGGCCACCTTGATTGGTAATGATACCGACCTTACCAAGTATCAACCGGGCTATGACGCGGAGAATCAGAGGATCCCAACACCACGCTATGAAGTAGTCAGCCTGATTCCTCCGACTCGTAAGCATACCTTCGCCCCTGAAGTTGACCCGGCCGGGTTAATTGATGATGAGGCTCAATTTGAAGCCTTGAGTGGCATTGACTGGAAATCATCAACCTTCCAGGTCATGGACACAGCCAGAGGAGCGGAGAGGGATGACCCGGAAACCTCAGGCCAACAACGCCCTTGATCTCGCAGGCGGCTCATATGATGTCTTAGAAGACGATGCCTCACCTTTCGGACTCGGGGAGTCATGGAATAGAGTAGGACGAACACTTAATTTTGTCGTGCCATCATGCACGTGTGTAGTGCTTAGCTCCATTTAAACTGCTCTTTTATATTCTTCCGGGTTATCTTTGATCCTCTGCTTTCCTTAAGTTTAAATAGCTGTCTTTAATTGTCTTGCATAGAAAACAAGTCACAAG
Organism: Triticum aestivum; assembly: GCF_018294505.1. NCBI lineage: Eukaryota > Viridiplantae > Streptophyta > Magnoliopsida > Poales > Poaceae > Triticum > Triticum aestivum. The sequence continues at coordinate 467,717,102 of NC_057811.1, forward strand.
TCTCTAGGCGGCTTACCGCACGGAGATCCATATAACCCGGAATATGAATCAAAGTCATAATAAACCGGCTCTCAATTATATCTTCGAGATACCATAATAGCATACCTGCGAGCCTTCCAATACACTTCCGGTTTATGTAACCCGAATAATGAGGTTGAGAACTCCGGCTCACCAGCACTTATAATATTTATTATGTGTCATCAACATTATTAATCAAGGTTAAGCCGGTGGAATTAGAACCACCCTTGAATACTTTTGATATGATCAAAAGAACTTGTTTGCAACAAAAAGATGTCAAAAATTTGGAGGCTTCTGATTCGAATACGACCAGAGAACCATCCCAAAGGGGTTAAGCTAAGATTCGAATACGATCATATAGCCCCCAGTGGCTTTGGCGTTGCCGATCAAGAGGGTACCGACAGCTATGTTCTCTTGTTGGAAATATGCCCTAGAGGCAATAATAAAATGGTTATTATTATATTTCCTTGTTCATGATAATTGTCTATTCTTCATGCTATAATTGTGTTATCTGGAAATCGTAATACATGTGTGAATACATAGACCACAACATGTCCCTAGTGAGCCTCTAGTTGACTAGCTCGTTGATCAACAGATAGTCATGGTTTCCTGACTATGGACATTGGATGTCATTGATAACGGGATCACATCATTAGGAGAATGATGTGATGGACAAGACCCAATCCTAAGCATAGCACAAGATCGTGCAGTTCGTTTGCTAGAGCTTTTCCAAATGTCAAGTATCATTTCCTTAGACCATGAGATTGTGCAACTCCCGGATACCATAGGAGTGCTTTGGGTGTGCCAAACGTCACAACGTAACTGGGTGGCTATAAAGGTGCACTACGGGTATCTCCGAAAGTGTCTGTTGGGTTGGCACGAATCGAGACTGGGATTTGTCACTCCGTATGACGGAGAGGTATCTCTGGGCCCACTCGGTAATGCATCATCATAATGAGCTCAATGTGACCAAGTGTTTGGTCACGGGATCATGCATTACGGTACGAGTAAAGTGACTTGCCGGTAACGAGATTGAACAAGGTATTGGGATACTGACGATCGAATCTCGGGCAAGTAACGTACCGATTGACAAAGGGAATTGTATACGGGATTGATTGAATCCTCGACATCGTGGTTCATCCGATGAGATCATCGTGGAACATGTGGGAGCCAACATGGGTATCCAGATCCCGCTGTTGGTTATTGACCAGAGAGTCGTCTCGGTCATGTCTGCATGTCTCCCGAACCCGTAGGGTCTACACACTTAAGGTTCGGTGACGCTGGAGTTGTAGAGATATTAGTATGCGGTTAACCGAAAGTTTTTCGGAGTCCCGGATGAGATCCCGGACGTCATGAGGAGTTCCGGAATGGTCCGGAGGTAAAGGTTTATATATGGGAAGTCCTATTTTGGCCACCGGAAAATGTTCGGGATTTTTCGGTATTATACCGGTAAGGTTCTAGAAGGTTCCGAAGTGGGGCCCAGCTGCATGGGGGGACCCACATGAACGTGGGTAGTGGGGGAAAGGCCCCACACCCCTGGTCAAGGCGCACCAAGATCCCACCTTAGAAGGAATAAGATCATATCCCGAAGGGATAAGATCAAGATCCCTAAAAAGGGGGGATAACAACCGTTGGGGAAGGGAAATGATGGGATTTCTTTCCCCCACCTTTGCCAACGCCCCAATGGACTTGGAGGGCAAGAAACCAGCGACCTCCACCCCTATATATAGTGGGGAGGCGCATGGGAGCAGCACCCCAAGCCCCTGGCGCCTCCCTCTCCCTCCCGTGACACCTCTCCCTCTCGCTGAGCTTGGCGAAGCCCTGCCGAGATCCCCGCTGCTTCCACCACCACGCCATCGTGCTGCTGGATCTCCATCAACTTCTCCTCCCCCCTTGCTGGATCAAGAAGGAGGAGACATCCCCGCTCCGTACGTGTGTTGAACGCGGAGGTGCCGTCCGTTCGGCGCTAGGATCATCGGTGATTTGGATCACGACGAGTACGACTCCATCAACCCCGTTCTCTTGAACGCTTCCGTGCGCGATCTACAAGGGTATGTAGATGCACTCCCCTCTCTCTCGTTGCTAGATGACTCCATAGATTGATCTTGGTGATACGTAGAAAAATTTAAATTTCTGCTACGATCCCCAACGTCTCTTTGGTTCGAATACGACCTATGTTTGAATAGGAAGCCCCCAAATGACCTTGAGAGTTGTTTAACGACGCTGATTCGAATACGATCCACGTCGGTTCCCAAAGGGGATTGAGCTATGATTCAAATATGATCAAGAAAAACTCCCCAATGAGCTCGGCAATATGCCAATCAAGTGGGTATCGACAGCTATGTTCTCTTTGGTTCGAATACGACCTATGTTTGAACAGGAAGCCCCCAAGTGATCATATTGTTAACGGCTAGATTCGAATACGATCATAAGCCGGATCAACCTCCAAGTGACCATGTAATGTTGCAATGAAAATAACAATAATACATTTACCTTTGGAGGAAAAAAGGACGGAGGTCCTGCTTTATTATTTATCACAATATATACATGGCTATAGAAATATGTACATTATGAGAGCCGGTGGCTCAAGTGTAATAAGGCCGAAGCTGAGCTATGTTCCACGGCCGACGGGTCTCCTCCTCTGACTTACGTGAATCTTTGTGCTCCCGAACATCGATAAGGTAGTATGACCCGTTGTGCAAGTTCTTGCTGACCACAAAGGGCCCTTCCCAAGGCGGGGATAACTTGTGTGCGTCTGTTTGATCCTGGATGAGCCGGAGCACCAGATCACCTTCCTGAAAGACCCTGGACTTAACTCGGCGGATGTGATAGCGGCGCAGGTCTTGTTGGTAAATCGCCGAGCGAGCTGCTGCTACGTCACGCTGTTCGTCCAACAAGTCAAGAGCATCTTGACGCGCCTGCTCATTATCCGCCTCGACATAAGCTGCCACTCGAGGCGAGTCATGACGGATGTCGCTAGGGAGGACCGCCTCCGCTCCATAAACCATGAAGAAAGGCGTGTAACCCGTAGACCTGTTAGGAGTAGTATTGATGCTCCATAACACGGAGGGTAACTCCTCCACCCAACAACCTGACGTCCGTTGCAAACGGACCAAAAGCCGGGGCTTCATGCCCTTCAAGATTTCCTGATTGGCTCTCTCAGCTTGACCATTGGATTGAGGGTGAGCCACTGATGAAACATCAAGCCGAATATGCTCTCGTTGACAAAACTCCTCCATGGCGCCTTTAGACAGATTGGTACCATTGTCAGTTATAATGCTGTGTGGAAAACCAAAGCGAAATATCACCTTTTTCATGAACTGAACCACCGTGGCTGCGCCACACTTACTAACGGGCTCTGCCTCAACCCACTTTGTGAACTTGTCAACCGCCACCAAGAGGTGGGTCTTCTTATCTTTGGACCGTTTGAAAGGCCCAACCATATTAAGCCCCCAGACTGCAAACGGCCAAGTGATTGGAATCATCCTCAACCCTTGAGCCGGCACGTGAGCCCGTCTTGAGAACTTCTGACAACTGTCACATTTACTGACCAAGTCCTCTGCATCAGCATGAGCCGTCAGCCAATAAAAACCATGACGAAAAGCCTTGGCCACAAGGGATTTTGAGCCGGCATGATGGCCACAATCCCCCTCGTGAATCTCACGTAAAATTGCTTGACCTTCCTCAGAGGAAACACAACGCTGAAAAGTTCTAGTGACACTGCGATGATGCAACTCGCCATTGATAATTATCATTGACTTAGACCGCCGGGTTATTTGTCTGGCCAAAGTTTCATCCTCAGGCAATTCTCCCCGGGTCATGTAAGCTAAGTATGGCACTGTCCAATCTGGGATAACATGGAGAGCCGCCACCAACTGTGCTTCTGGGTCAGGAACAGCCAAGTCTTCCTCTGTAGGCAATTTGACAGAAGGGTTATGTAGAATATCCAAGAAAGTATTAGGCGGCACCGGCTTTCGCTGAGAGCCCAGCCGGCTTAATGCATCAGCCGCCTCGTTCTTTCTGCGATCGATGTGCTCTACTTGGTAACCCTGAAAGTGTCCAGCAATGGCATCAACTTCACGGCGATAAGCCGCCATGAGGGGATCCTTGGAATCCCACTTGCCTGATACTTGCCGGGCCACTAAATCTGAGTCGCCAAAGCACCTTACCCGGCTTAAGCTCATCTCTTTAGCCATCCGAAGACCATGGAGCAAGGCCTCGTACTCAGCTGCATTGTTAGTACAGGGAAACATCAACCGTAGTACATAACGAAATTTGTCACCTCGAGGGGAAGCTAACACAACTCCAGCCCCCGAGCCCTCCAACTGTCTGGACCCGTCAAAGTGAATAGTCTAGTATGTATTATCCGGTTTCTCTTCAGGCACCTGCAGCTCTGTCCAATCGTTGATGAAATCCACCAATGCTTGAGATTTGATAGCAGTGCATGGCACGTATTTTAGACCATGAGGCCCAAGTTCTATAGCCCACTTAGCAACTCTTCCTGTGGCCTCTCTATTTTGGATGATGTCTCCTAGGGGAACAGAACTGACCACAGTGATAGGGTGGCCCTGGAAATAATGCTTAAGCTTCCGGCTTGCCATGAACACCCCATAAACAAGCTTCTGCCAATGTGGATACCGTTGTTTGGACTCAATGAGTACTTCGCTGACGTAGTAAACCGGCCGCTGAACCGGATGCTCCTTACCTGCTTCCTTACGCTCCACCACCACAGCTACACTGACGGCTCGTGTGTTAGCGGCGACATACAGCAATAAAGGCTCCTTGTCGACAAGAGCAGCAAGGACTGGCAGCTCAGATAGTTGTTTTTTCAAATCCTCAAAAGCAACATTAGCGGCATCATTCCAGACAAAGTCATCTGTTTTCTTCATCATCTGATACAATGGCATGGCCTTTTCACCCAACCGGCTTATAAACTGACTCAAAGCTGCGACGCGACCCGCCAGACGCTGGACGTCATTTATGCACGCCGGCTTAGCCAGAGAGGTGATTGCCTTGATCTTCTCCGGGTTAGCCTCAATGCCTCTGTGAGAAACCAGAAAACCCAAGAGCTTGCCCGCAGGAACACCAAAGACACACTTGGCCGGGTTAAGCATCATCTTGTAGACCCGGAGATTATCAAAGGTCTCTCTCAGATCATCTATCAAGGTCTCCTTCTTTCTGGATTTGACCACGATATCATCCACATAGGCATGAACGTTGCACCCAATCTGATTATGAAGACAATTCTGCACGCAACGCTGGTAAGTCGCCTGTGCACTCTTGAGCCCAAAAGGCATAGACACATAACAGAAGGCTCCAAAAGGAGTAATGAATGCCGTCTTCTCTTGGTCCTTAACAGCCATTTTGATCTGATGGTAACCAAAATACGCATCCAAAAAACTCAAACGCTCACAACCCGCCGTAGCATCAATAATTTGATCAATACGAGGGAGAGCAAAAGGATCAGCCGGACAAGCCTTGTTTAAATCCGTATAATCCACGCACATACGCCACGTGCCGTTCTTCTTGAGCACGAGCACCGGGTTAGCTAACCATTCTGGATGAAAGACTTCAACGATAAACCCGGCCGCCAAGAGCCAGGCTACTTCCTCACCAATGGCCTTCCGCCTCTCCTCATTAAACCGCCGGAGGAATTGCCTGATTGGCTTAAATTTCGGATCAATATTGAGAGTGTGCTGAGCGAGTTCTCTTGGTACACCCGGCATGTCAGAAGGTTTCCATGCAAAGATGTCCCTGTTCTCACGGATGAACTCGATGAGCGCGCCTTCCTATTTCGGATCCAGATTGGTACTGATGCTGAACTGCTTAGATGAGTCACCTAGAACAAAGTCAACAAGTTTAGTCTCATCAGCTGACTTAAATTTCATTACCGGCTCATGCTCCGTGGTTGGCTTTTTCAAAGACGTCATATCTGCCGGGTCGACATTATCCTTGTAAAACTTCAACTCCTCGGTTGCACAAACAGATTCAGCGTAAGCAGCATCACCTTCCTCACACTCCAAGGCTATCTTTCAGCTGCCATGAACCGTAATGGTCCCATTGTGACCCGGCATCTTGAGCTGTAAATACACGTAACACGGCCGTGCCATGAACTTGGCGTAAGCCGGCCGCCCAAATAAAGCATGGTACGGGCTTCTTATTTTAACCACCTCAATGGTTAGTTTTTCCGCCCTGTAGTTGTACTCATCTCCGAAGGCTACTTCCAGCTCGATCTTACCGACTGGATACGCCGACTTACCGGGCACCACCCCATGGAAAACAGTGTTGGATTGGCTGAGGTTTTTATCAGTTAATCCCATACGACGGAAGGTCTCATAATAGAGGATGTTGATGCTACTGCCTCCGTCCATGAGCACTTTAGTGAATTTATACCCCCCAACCTGAGGAGCCACCACCAAGGCCAGGTGACCAGGATTATCAACCCGGGGAGGATGATCTTCCCTACTCCATACAATAGGCTGCTCAGACCATCTCAAATAGCGGGGAACCGCCGGCTCAACAGCATTTACAACCCTCTTATGAAGCTTCTGGTCTCGCTTGCAAAGACTGGTAGTGAACACATGATACTGTCCACCATTGAGCTGCTTTGGATTGGTCTGGTATCCCCCCTACTGCTGCTGATTACCCTGGCCAGATTGCTGATTAATACCCCCTTGAAAATTCTGAGAATTGGAATGTGAGCCGCCGCCCGGGCCATAAAAACCGCCGGCGCCTGAGCCGCCGCCCGGCCCATTGTTGCCATTAAAAGCGTTGGAATTTTTGAAGGCCTTCATGATTGCGCAGTCTTTCCATAGATGATATCCTCAACACAACGGGTTAACAAGCCAGAAACGGGCCGACTCTTGCCAAGGGCCGAATTTGGCCCACTAGGGGAACAGGCCAGTAACGGGCCGGAAGTAATCGAGGGCCGGAAAGGAGCCAAAGAATGTATGGGCCGTCAGTAGGCCGAAAGCTAACACGGGCTGGAAACGGCCCATGTGAATCATGGGCCGTTAACGGGTACAAAGAAATTTACTGTTCATTCTGGACTAGAGTCACCGTGGGCCTTTAAAGGCCCAAAGATACGAAGGCCTCATATGGGCCGAAAGACGTCGTTGGCCATACATGGGCCAAAAGTGAAACGCGCTGGTGTTATATTTGACGGCCCACATGACGTTGTTGGGCCGATTTCGGGTAGGCCCTAACGGGTCGTGAGTTACCGGGCCGTAAAATGGGCTATTTGCGAAGAGACCGTTAACAGGCTTTTCATGGGCCAGCCCGCTAACTTTTGACCAAGTCAAACGGGCCGGCCTTTTTAAGCTAAATAGGCCGATGGTGGGCCGTCGCACGTGTCGACATATCATAGGCGCCTATCTGACCCATTGACGAGCTGACACGTGTTTCCTCCGGCCAATCAGAATTTTACACATGAAATTTCCCATTGGTCCGGGCTGTTAACGGGTTATCGGATCCAAAACCGGACCCGATAGGTTAACGGCGACCCGTTACGGTGGATGCCACGTGTCGGTCACCCTTGACGAAAGCACGCGCAATTTGTCGTCATGGAAGTGGACACTTCCATGATGATAATTTTGGTAATGTCATGGAACACTTCTACGACAGCACAGGTGTGACTATCTTGACTCTGTCATAAAATCATCATGGATGTACATGCATGACAAAAAACGTGACCTACTGTGACAAACACGTATCATCACGGAAGTGTATTTTTTTTGTAGTGTTAATAGCACCTTGGTCAACACATAAACTCCTTCAAACCAACACATGGACTTCAAGAAATGCCTATGGAGAAATCCTTCAAATATAACTCAATGCAACCATTATTCCATAGAGAATGTCATCAATTACCAAAACCACACATGGGGGCACCACATGTCCTTTCAATCTCCCCCATTTTAGTAATTGATGACAATCACTTTCAAGAGAGTTTATATAAGGAATTATGCATCACCATGCAATGCAACAACCAATGATGCATGAGTAAGAGATGCAAATGCTTAGGAACAAAACCAAAGCAATGCAAAACTCTGAAAACTTCTCCACAAAACTCTTTGAAACTACTCCCCCATTGGCATCGATTGCCAAAATGGGCGAAAAGCTTAGAAGGCCAATATAGAAAGTGTTCCTCCATAAATTGTGTATTTCTCAACAAGAGAGTGGAATGTCATACACATATCCAAAGGTAAATACTTGGAGGAAGACAGACTATATTGAGGCACAAAGATTGCTAAAGAATGATATGCCACAAAGACATAACAAAGAGAGACACAAGCAATCAAGCAATCAAAAGATACCAATTGAAGCAAGCAATCAACAGATATCAATTGAACCAACTAGACCAAAGATCTTAAGAGCCACATGAATAAAGGATATTAAGATATGAGCAAAGGAGTGTTCTAAAGAAACTAGAGAAGCTCCCCATGATTTGTGCACAAATAAGAATTTTTGTATTTGGATACAAAGTGCACAAAATAGGATCATAGATCCCCCAAAATCAATAGAAACTTACAAAAAGTGCAAGTGAGCATATAGGAAACAAAGCCTAGCACTTGCAACAAACACATGGTTGAGAAACATGTAAAAGAGGCAACTTAAGAAAAGGCTTAACCAAAAAGAAATGTGTGAGCCATGACAAAGCACTTGAGAAGACTAATGTAAGGATGAGCATTAAGCATCAACATAGTCTTGGATAAATGAGATACAAGGTGCAAGACATGACCTTCCCCCACACACACAATAAGCAAATGGATACACAAGCTTACTAAAAAGCGAAATAACAACCAAGCTTGTGACAACCCATGGTGAAGATAGAAAGTGAAAGCGTCATCAAGACGAGGGATACCAATTAAGATGGCAAAAAGCCTCGTCAAGACAAGCATGAGGAAAAAGATCTTCACCACACAAGAGTGCATCAATATGCAATGAGATATGACCCGCACTCAAGGCACACACTTTCACGGAGCCACCAAAAAATAACATGAGAAAGAAACGGTGGACGTGAAAGAAAGGGATATCAACTAGATATGCAACTTCTCTCAAGTGTGTAAGATTCTAGGTAGATGACGATCATGATGATATCAATCCACAAAGAAGGATGTACACACGAAATAGTTACAAAAAGGAAAGAACAAGATAGCCACAAGGAAGTCATAAATATACCAATAAGATATTTGCTTGAAAGAATAACACTTGGCTAGATATGGTCTTATTGTATATAAATGAAGTCCAACCACACATCCATCAAAGACATCACAACTAGCAACAAGAGATCATCGTTGGGACGCTTTGAAAAGGGAAACAAGTATGACAAGATATGAAATGAGTATCATGCCAAGATGCAACCTACACAAGGTTGAATGCAAGAGAGGAAAGCATGAATAGATACTTGTTACCGAGATAGCATTGGAAGGATGCAGAAGATACCAATTGAAGGTATTAGATAGTAGTTCATTGAACATCCTAGCTTGACTCTAATAAGCACATGGTGACACCACCTTCCTTGTGAGTGAGCCGAGCATCCAATGTATCTCCAATTGTTCCTAGAACAACAACACAAACAAAATGGTACCCAACCTCATGGGGACCAAAGAGTTAGAGAACCAACAATACATAGGACAAACTCCACATAAACATGTGCATATAGATATTGAAATGAATTTCATGCACATCTCATCCAATTTGAGACTTGGTGGAGTTTCCCCTATATATTGGGTCAAAGAAAGAAAGCATGCCAAAGAGACTACATGAAGTTAATATGCATGCTCGGTACTTTCAAGAACCGATACCAATTTACAAAGAAATACCAAGTGAAGAAAATATACCAAATGAATAAATAAACACTTGGAGGATATCCATAACATATACATCAAGGAATGAGATATCCATTTATACACACTAAATAAAAGATATCAAACTCCCAAAAGAGAGGATGGTTCCAAACAAACCAAGCTCTCTACAAAGTTTCATGATGGCACAAAGTACCAAAAAGAAAACGGCTTGCCTTCCACTAACACACACTTGATAAGGATCGCAAGATGAGTGTTTTATAGAAAATAGGATAGCTCCCCCAAGCATTGTGCATTATAGAGAATTTGCATTTGAATACAAAAAGCACAAGATGTGATCACCACTTTCACTATATATATACAAACACTAGACAAGCTCAAGGAAATAACAAGATCCACAAGTGGTATGGAATATAATGGGAGTTGACACAATCCTAGGCAAGAGATAAAGCAAATAAAAGCAAAGGCCAATGTAAAGATGATCAATAATTTCTACCACACATAAGTGAGTACCAATTGTCAAAAGACAAGAAGTATTTGGAAATAATTCCTGTTGGTAGATAGCAAGGATATCCAACATCATCTTCACACCAAACACAAGCAAATTGCAACTTGTAGAGCTAACATGCCACCTAGGAACAAGATAATTTCCAATATCAATTCTAGGTGACAATATCTCAAATGTACACATTTTCTAGGATTGTAATATGTGCATAGCATATTACTCCCCCATAATGTGATACCAATAAAAACTTAACAAGAGGCAATAAGAGGATCCAATAAGAGATAATTAATGGACTATTTAGAATTTGAATTTCTCATGAGAAGACATACCACATAGCGACTAGATAATCTTGTAATATGAATACTAGATGGTATTCCTCATGTACACACATTTATAGGATTGTGAGGTGTACAAAGCACATCACTCCCCCACAATGGGATGTTCCATTAATCTCTCACAAGAGCCAACTAAGATACAAACAAGATGCATAAAGGCTCAACGTATGACACACATGTACATGATGTGCAAACCAACACACACATACTTGATTACTCAAAATAAGCAATTGGAGGCACAACATATACAAACACATGCAATAAACAAAACCAAAACATGCAAAGGGGCAAGTAATTTTCAATGTAAACAATTCAAGTACAAGTTAATGCCAGGAGGCACATTGGATAAAAGATAGAAACTTGAAAACCCAATTGACTTGGCTTGAGACAATAAGAATGATGAAGTCCCCTTAATTCTTCATAATGTAGCCAAGTCTTCAATGCCCTCCAAAAACACCTATTGATCAAGTTTGAGCTTGTTGGTCCCCAACCAAGTTGGGTCCTAAGAGGCTAGTCACAATAGGCTTGGCTATCCAAATGGTTCTTTTCTTGACACCACTTTGAGTACCAAACTTTGGCAAACACATTGCCAACCTTATCCTTCCCAAGAGAATAGATACAATCAATTAGAATAGGGTTGGATAAGGTACCATTCGTGCATGAAGAAGCGACGTGACCTTTCTCACGACATAAGTAGCAACGTCTACTCTTCACTTTCTTCTCACTTGATTTCTCAACTTGAGAAGCATTAGCTTGAGTCTTCTTGGGAAGAGGCCTTTCTTCAACTTGAGGTTGGGCATGAGAATGAACTTGTGGCCACTTCCCTTGTTGCTTGTCATTAATGGGCTTCTTCTTCAATGGGCAAGATCTAACATGATGCCCTTCAATTTTGCACTTGAAGCAAATAATCTTGGCCGAATTATTGACTTGTTCCTGGCCCTTCTTGTTTCTCCTCGACTTCTTCTTCTTATTGGAGTTGAATCCAAGTCCACCTTTGTCATTGGGGGATTTTTGCATACTCAAGATATTATTGAGTGTGGACTTCCCTTCATGACACTTTTCCAACTCTTTCTTCAAATAAGTGACTTGAGCCTTGAGCTCTTTAATTTCCTCTACATGGTTAGTATCGACACAAGTACTAGAGGAAGTATAAGCTTTGTCGTTAGAGCAAAAAGGCAAGGAAAGCAATTCATCACAAGAAGTAGCAACATTATGAGTGGATGAATTACGAGGACTAGCACATGGCAATATAGCATTTAGACTTGAAATAGTGCTAGTGTCCACATGAGGCTCACTAGATGTTACCTTAGTCATCATAGCCTCATGAGCTATCATTAGCACATTATGGGATACTAGAAGATCATCATGAGATCTTGAGAGGTTTTCATGACTTACTTCCAATTTTCCATAGTTGCTAGATAGCAACGCAAGTTGAGCCCTTAGCTCAACATTTTCCTTCAACAGGGATGCTTCACAAGAAATAGAGTTAGTAGCACTAGCTCATTATTAACAACAAGAGGAGAAGGCAACTTTGCAAGCTCTTCTGAATATGAAGCTTTAAGTTGAGCATGAGACTCGGTGAGTTTGATGAGCTCACTCTTAATGACCCTTGAGCCATTTTCGAGGTGCTCAAAATCCTCAAGGAGTTTGGCATGCGCAAAATCAAGCTTATCATTTTTAGTTTTGAAAACATTGGCCACCTCAGGGGCTCTATCAAGAGATTCCTTTATTCTAGATAATTCTAGGGCAAACGTCTCCTCAAGAGATTCCTTGGTGGTTTGTTCAAGTTCAAGAGCTTGTGAGAGGTCGGCGATCTCATTAGCGTAATCACGCTCATGGCCTTCTATTTTCTCAATGGTGACCTCATGCTCCTCGAGATGAGATTCCAACTCCTCGATGTATTTCTTGCCCTCAATGGAAATGGACATAATTTCTATGAAGTTGGAATGAGCAATTTTATTTTTATGAAGAGCTTTAAAAATCATTTCCCCCTTAGTTTTTAAGGAGGCAACATTATCATTATCTTCTTCATCATCAACATCATCATCATTCTTATCATCATCAATATCATCACAAGATATATTGGGATTCAAAGTGGGAGATACCTTTGAAGCCTTAGCCATAAGGCAAAACGCAATAGATGATGATGTAGGATCCCTTGAAGCACCATTCAATACCACATCTTGTTCCATGGGGTGTTGGGTTTCCTCTACATTGTTAGAACAACAATTCGAGGAAATATATGCATTTTTATCATGGCAACAAGATATAGCAAGCATATCATCATGAGAGTTAGTCAAGCAATTTCTACACGATATGCAAGAACTATTAACACAAGCATGTGAAACATTTGGAGTGCTCGAAGTGTTAAAGTCCCAAGATGAAGCATTGCAATAAGGAAGTGATGAAGGATCATCAACAATAAGCCCACTATCATCATTGCAATGAACACCACTACTCACCATATCATTACCTTGTGGCAAACCACAGGTAGGTGAAGTAGAATAAGTTGAGAAGGCAACACGGCCGGAGGTGGAGGGAGAACAATCATCCCCACAAATCTTGGACACACCATATTTATCTTGAAGCTTTGTCCACAACTCATGAGCATCCCGGAAAGGCATGAGTTGAAAAATCACTACATTGCTCAAAGCATCGAAAAGCAAATTAGAAGCTTGAGCATTAAGATACGAGTTTTTCTCATCTCTAAACATAATATTTGGGGATCATTTGGAGGAGAAAAACCCATATCTACAATTCGCTCTAAATTTGGGTCCATGACCCTAAAGAGATTAAGCATGCGAAGTACCCAACCATCAAAATTTGTGCCATCGAAACTAAGAGTGTCAGAGAATCCTAATCCCCTGGTCGACATCTTTACTCTCTAGGTGGTTGAGCCTATCAAAGAGAGACGAGGCTCTGATACCAATTGAAAGATCGTGGATGTCGCCTAGAGGGGGGTGAATAGGCGCTTTAAAATAATTACGGTTTGGGGTTGAAAAAATGCGGAATAAACCTAGCGGTTAATTTGTGAAGCACAAAACCTACAACAACTAGGCTCACCTGTGTGCACCAACAACTTATGCTAACCAAGATAAACTACTAGGTGATAGCAAGATATATGACAAGAAACAATATGGCTATCACAAAGTAAGGTGCATAAGTAAAGGGCTCACTACTAGGAAAAGGCCTACTAATGGCGCACCTAATTTGGCCATTAATGGCGCATTAGTGGTGCGCCATTAGTAGCACGCCATTAGTATATTTTACTAATGGCGCACCACTGGTGCGCCATTAGTATCTGGTATACTAATGGCGCACCCCAGATGCGCCATTAGTATATACAACAGTGCGCCATTAGTATGCCTCCCAGGGGGCCATGTATACCCAGGTGCTTTGGCATACTAATGGCGCACAACAACATGATGCGCCATTAGTAACTTCGGCATACTAATGGCGCACTGTTTAGTGATGCGCCATTAGTATCCTTTGGCATACTAATGGCGCACTATGATGTGATGCGCCATTAGTATGAATATTAGGTTTTTTTATTTTTTTATTTTCTGTTTTTTGCACAGGTTACAAAATGTATAATTGGACAAAATATAGACAGCACACATCAACAACAGATTCATCGAATACAATAGAAGATTAGTCTCTGAATACAATTCATCATTTTAGTCTCCGAATACAATTCATCATATTAGTCTCCGAATTGAAAAGACCGAACAAAGATAGAACATTATATTACAAGTCTCGAGACCGCGAGTTTGTCTTCACATTACAAGTCGATATCGATCATCTAAACTACCATCACATAGAAGAGAGCTGCGGTCATCACGATGAGCATCATCACGATGAAACTCGTCTTCATCCGGTTCCTCCAACGCTCCCTCCCCTCTCCCGCTAGATAGCGGGCGTATCTAGATTCGGCCTCGGCCCTAGTGGCGTACCCTTTGTAACTGTTACCGCTGAATCGGTGAACCTGTCTCCGACACTCCTCCCAGTCGTCGTAGACTCCGGGAACCTTACCCTTGTACACGACATACCACGGCATCGCTATGCAGTAGCCAAACGAAACGTTAGTACCAATTCACAGACAATACATAAGCAATATATAAGTATGCAACAGAACGATCGGAAGAGAAAAGCAAGACATTAATAGCATCGATTACATCTAAGTTGAAGGACTCTCGAAACCAAAGAGACATACTACAAGTTCATTAAAGTTTAATTACAACATGAGCCAATCGATGTTTCAGAACTAGACACAGCATCACTGCTTTCGACTCGACTCAAGGGACCGGAGCGTGGATGAAGCCGCCGTCTATCGTGGGAGTCATGAAACAACGGGCGTTGTCAGCCTGCATTTGTAGGATTGTGTCGATGTCACTGTTGGATGGTTGATTTCTGAGGTAGAACTGCCCCGAGGTACGAAGGACATCTTGATGGATGATTTCCGCAAACTCCGACTGGATGCGAAAGAATTCTTGTCTGATGTCCGCGTCCTGGATTGCCGACACGCTCGCGGCCCAATCTTTGAGTCTACTCGGTAGCAGTAGTTGATGATGGTCCCGTACGATCGCCCGCATGTGATGGATGGCGTAGTAGGCACCCTTCTGACCGCCAGGCGGCTGCTTGACGCAGCAGAACGTCGTATTGTGGGAGAACACGTGCTTGCCGTACTTACGAATAGGCCTGGTGAAGGTGCCTCCAGATTTGACGTAGCCGGGGAGAACATCATCAAGAACCTTCTTGACATTTGTGTAGTCTACGTTCGACTGACGGTCCGGGTCGAAATACGTGGCCATGGAATATTTGGGGCTTAGGAGGATGAGCGTGCAATGTGTGTCACTGCAGAAAACACAGAATGTTAAAAGAAAAACGATCGAAATCTAAGAATTCATATGTTACGGGGCGGTTGAGGGGAGGACTTACTCAGGAAAGTAAGGCACGAGGAAGTTATCCTTATCTTGGTTTGCCAGAATGACGCCTTCGAGGTAAGAACTCGCGACTTGCCGGTCCCCAGCGCTGCCCAAGATCTTGGCACGCATGTAGAAGGGGTCGACTATCACGATGTCCGGGGTCTTGTCGCGAATGATCCGCATCTCCATACTCAGCGAAAATAGCCGAACGAAGGTGTAGTGCAGCGGATGAAGGTTCAACATAGCGTGGATGTCATCAAACCGCAGGACGATCGTACCCCCGATGGAGTTATCCACAAAGCCCTTTCCCTCTGGCACCTTGGCCGCGAAAACCGGGTATGCCACATCCTTCTCTCGGAGACGCCGCTTTTCCAAAGAAAGAACACTGTCATGCAGACTTCGCATAGCACCGGTTGCAGCATCGAGCATATTTCTCGGTAGCATCGGCCTACCCGCCACATGCACCCTCCTCGAGATATCCGCAGTTGAAGGTGGCCCGTCCTGAGCACGGATCGTACTCGGTGCCGGCTGGCCCGCACCCTTGTTAGTCTTTCTTTTGCGTGCCTTCTTCTTGATCTCCTATAATGGGATCGAGTTCTGCTCACAGACCGCCTTCTTGAGTGTGTTGGGGCTGATCATATTTGGCACCTCGCCTATCTGAGGCTCGGTGAAGTCGGCAGCTGGAGGCGTCTCCTGAGAGCTGAACTGCAGACGACGCCTGTTGCAACTTGGCTTCTCCGCGGTACCAGCTAGATCGCACACGTCTTTTGTTGGGTTGGGTTCTTGAGAAGGAGGCCCCATGAAGTCGCCACCGTCCCATGATCGGCAAAGTACTGATCGACGTTGGCAAATGTATCGTCGTCGTCGTCGTTCTGATCCTGTGCCATATGCATGTTTGGATCTAGTGGCATAGGGATGTCCGGCACCGTTGCGGCGGTCTTGCCATGGGGCCGACTTGGCGCCGGCACGACTGGCGGTGTTGTCTTTGGGGTGGTGTCCCCCGCCCCCAAACGAATCTGGCTCTTCGGCCAAAGCAGGGGCCAGCTCAGGCAGGCGCTGAGGTTCATCACGTCATCATCGTCGGCCCCGATGGGTCGAATCGGAGGTAACACCTCGTCGCAGCCTGGCAGCACCCAAACCAGTTGAACCCTAAACAAGTTGGGTGGCATCTGGGTACGGTGGAACAAGGGGTTGCCCGGTTGAACGATTTTGCCCTTGGCGACATCGACCAACTCGTTGTTCACGAAGTGCAGGAGAGTGCACGGAACGTCGGCGGCGCCCTGCGAAAACATGTAGGGCGTTAGGGATGCCCAGTCAAAGGCAAGGAGATGAAGTCCTCGGCCGAGAGAGGCTTAATTAGTTACCGTGATGATGGCGTCGAGCTCGGCTAATGTCGAGGCACCGCCAACGGCGGGCGTGCAGTTGACGGAGGGGCCGCTTGCTGCAGAGGTGCCGGCCGGCGTACACCCGGGTGCATTAAGCTCCCATGCCGGCGTCGGAGACACCAATGCCGCCTCCGCCGGAGACACCAATGGCCCCGCCATCGCGTTCTGCGAGTTGCTGGCCGTGAAGCTAGGAATCGGGGGCGGCCCCTGTTGGCCGCCCGCAATCCACGCACTAATCCCCTGGATCAAGGTAGGCACAATGGCGGTGATCGTCGCTCCGAGTTGTTGTTGCACTTGCTCTTGGACAATCTCCGGAATCCGCGCCACCTGTGCCCTGAGTTCTTGAACCTCGCACGCCTGGCTTTCCGAGCTGGTCTTTTTCTCCTTTCGCCCAGCAGTGTCATAGTATGACGACCATTTTGTCGACAAGCCTTTGCCGGCCACACGACCAGCTGACGTCGGCTTACTGAGCTTATCCTTGTTCTTCATTACATTCAACACCCTATTTAGAGTGGTGTCCCAAGGGTTGCTCTTAGTCGACCCCGCGCTACTGCTTTCAGTCGCCTGCGGAAGGAATGTGAACCATTTAGAAATTTGGCTTCATTAATTAGAATGCAACCATATGGAGCTAATTACGAGGGGGTGTATTCCTTACCAGAACAAGCTCAAGCGCCCTGGTCTTCGGATCCGTGGTAAGCTCCTTTGTTTTCGGGTCCTTCTTGTACCGTGCCCTGACAAAGTTCCTGGTCTGCTTGTCACCGTATTTATCGAAGAGGGGCGGTAGGCCTTGCTCGGCACGGTCCGCCTCCTCCTTGTCCCATATAGGCTCCGCCACTCTGTAACCGCCGGGACCGAGTGTGTGGTCCCCTAAGTTCAGCTCCCGCATTTCTTTCCCCCACTTACTTGATTCGGAGTTTGCGGTGCTCGAGCAATTGATCTTGAAGTCGTTGTAGTCATCTTCGGTGATCGAAGGATTTTTCTCCTTGATCTTCTCATAACTCTCACCTTTCTCGATCATTCTCTTCACATTGCTTTTCCAAGTAGACAGGGCCTTGCTCATCTTCGTGAGGGCAGCATTGTTCACTTTATTCCCTTTGAGGCTTGTGTTTTCAAATTCAGCGGGGAACTTGTATCGTTCGTGAAGAGGAGGTTGCGCAAATTCCCTCGGTCAGGATGCCTCAGGTTCTCGGTGTTGATCGAGACGGTGCTCCGGAGAATGCACCCGAGCTGAAGCGAGTACCCCTTGACTATTCGTTCGGGCGCCATTGGATTCCCGTCGGAGTCCACTTCAGTAACTTCCTCCTTGAGGGTGCGGAGCACGGTCGGGCGCCGGTCCTTCCGTTGCCTCTTCGGTTGGCTGCCATCTGTGCGTGCGCCGCCATCATCAGTGGTGGCATCCTCGGCGGCACCATCAGTGGTGGCATCAGTGGGGTCATCCTCGGCGGTACCATCAGTGGTCTCAGGATCGGTGGGGAAGGCGGCGTCCTCATACAAGTGAGGTTGTTCCTCCATCTCCTGGGACAGCTTCCAGAATGGCTTGACGCTCGAACCCCCGGCCTCATCGTTGTTGGCCATGTTTCTCTCTAAATAGGAACAAAGTTGGTCAAAAAGTTGGTTATTGTCAAGGAACAAGATCATGGTCTCATCATTTAGGGTTTGTCGACACCGAGGCATCCTAAAATCTAAGCTTTTATCATTGAGGGTTTTTCGACGCCGAGGCACCCTAAAAGCCTAAGCTTTCATCATTTCGGTTTTTATCGACACCGAGGCACCCTAAAAGCCATGCATTAGTCACAAGTACGCCGGGGCACTTGATCCTACTTAATTACCTACTAAGATACCCCGGCCCATGCATTAGTCACAAGTACCCCATATGTCCTATTTTTAGCAAAGTCATGCTAAAATTCACGGAAAATTTCAGCATGACCTTTGCTGAAAATAGGACATATGGAGTACCCGAATTTGCCGGAACGGAAGTTAATCGACATTCCGGCAAACTCAAGGGCCTCTCGGGTGGACAAGGCAAAAAAGGCCTCCATCACAACATGGAAAATACATTGGCATGTGAAGAGGTGAAACAATATATGCATCTCCAAGCAGTATCATTCAACATTTTGGACAAAACACTACAAGCAACATGAGACACTGAAAACAATTGCTACCAATGAATCTACACTTCTATAACAAAATAAATCAGAAACTTAGTCTGTCATCATTAGGCAGCCACCATTAGTTATTACGTTATGTTAAAGCAAATAAAACAGAGAATTGACTTGTGCAATCTGCAGGTAGCAGTAGCAGGGACGCGCAGGTTACTGCTGGTGGCATCCGAGATGTTTCACGAACGTCGGGTGTGTGCCAATGTATGCAAAGAATTGAAGATTGAAAAAGTTTCGAGCTACGCTGGAAGTTTTTCTCTCCGATACATCCTATACATCTTCTTGACCATTACTTTCTGAGAATTGCAGATTTCTCACTGTTGGGTGGTGGCCTAGTTGGAAGTTTCGAGCTACGGTGGAAGTTTCGAGCTACGCTGGCTAGAAGAATAAAAATCTCCACCATTACTTTCTGAGAATTGCAGATTTCTCACTGTTGGGTGGTGGCCTAGTTGTATTTTCTCTCCGATACCAATGTTAAAGTGATGTATTAATAAAACTATCAATGATTTCTGCTAAGAGTAAACACATCATATACACTTGAAAACTCCCCAACCACAATGAATAAGTGTAATGAGCTAAATATGCATGCACGCTCCGCCTTTCGTCTTGGGATTTGTCACTAAAAAGACGCAGAGTTTGAAATTTGAACCAAGTAAAGCAAAGAGGGAACCAATCATATATACTTGCTAGCTCGCCAATATGAATACTCTACTTCAAGATAGTTGGCCAATATGATCATTCCAGGTAACTTAGTTCCATTTTTTTCTCAATGTCTATTTAATAACATCTCAGAGAAAGAACACTTGACATGGTATTTTTTTGAACTGCGGATTATTCTAAGTACAGCCAAAGACAGCCCAAAGAACTAGGCCACCACCCTAACCATCCTATACAACTAGGCCACCACCCTAACCATCATTTTTCTTTTCTATACATCTTCTTGACCATCTACTACAATTGATACATCCTATCAAGAATGGTACACATCACCATATATTGCAAAGATGTACTGGTCAGCAGCAATTTTAACAAGATGTACTGGACAGCAGCAAATTGAGCAAAAAATGTACTGGACAACAGTATATACAGGGGGAGAGGAAGAGGGGTTGGTACCTTGGGAGAGGAGGGTGTGCTTGGCTCTGCCGCCGTGCCTGAGTAGCAAGCACCTACGCCCCTGCCTTGTTCCACTTGTATCCTGCAGATCGAGAGAGGATGAGATGAATCAGATCAGTTGCTCATGCTTTTTACAAATTGTAGCTACTGTTTTTTATACCTAAACAAAATTGCCCTAGCTATATTTGCTACTGTTTTTATACCTAATTTTTTGCTACTGTTTTTTTAATTTTCTACTGCTTTTTTTTATTTGCTAATGTTTTTATACCTAAACAAAATTTCCCTAGCTATATTTGCTACACTTTTTTTATTTGCTACTGTTTTTATACCTAATTTTTTTCCTACTGTTTTTAAAATTGCTACTATTCTTTTGAAATTTCTACTGGCTTTTATACCTAAACAAAATTACCCTAGCTATATTTGCTAATAATTTTTATTTGCTACTGTTTTTATACCTAATTTTTTTGGTACTGTTTTTTTAAATTGCTACTGTTTTTGCTACTACCCTAATTTCCTAAAAGATTTCTAACTTTGCTAACTGTGCTAGATTTGCCCTAAAATTTACTGCCCTAACCCTAAAATTTGCAAACCCTACACCCTAAAATTTACAAAGGGGAAGGAGGAGGCCGGAGGGGGAGGGAGAGGTGGGGGCAGTACCTGAGGAGGCGGAGGAGGCCGGTGGGGACAAGGAGGAGGTCGGAGCGGCGCGGCGGTGGCGCGGACGAGGAGGAGGGCAAGGACGAGGACGACGGGGCGGCGGCGTCGGGAGAGGAGAGGGGAAGGGGATCGAGGGCGACGTCGAGGGGCGAGGAGGATGTCGGGACAGCGGCGTCGGGAGAGGAGAGGGGAAGGGGCAGCGGCGTCGGGGCGTCGGGGCGGAGACGAGGACGACGGGGCGGCGTCGAGGCGGCGGGGCAGCGGCGTCGGGAGAGGAGAGGGGAAGGGGATCGAGGGCGAGGGCGAGGGAGAGAGAGGGGATAGGTTATCTTCCAACAGGTACATCCATACTAATGGCGCACCTCACCCTGGTGCGCCATAAGTACATCCATACTAATGGCGCACCTCACCCTGGTGCGCCATTAGTATTTTTTTTGATTTCTGCTCGAGCCAACAGGTTATCTTCCACCTTACCTGATCCACACCAAGTTCCCTCTACTAGCTCGACTGGTCAGCAGCCAGTTCTCACACCAAGAGGTCCTGGGTTCGATTCCCAGGCTCCACAATTTTTTTTATGCATTTAAAATGCTGTTTGATATTTATTTGTGTTTAAATATGTTCAAACTTGTTTAAATCATAACAGTAATACTTTTTTATAAGACAGTAATAATTTTTTAAAAATATCATCAAACAGTAATGCCGGTGGAGCGGGGGAGGGTGCGCGGGGTGCGGGGGGCCGGTGGACCGGGGGGTGCTCGGCGGCGAGGGGGGCCGGATCTGGCGAGGTGGGATAGCTAGCGATCGAGATGGAGGGGGATCGAGATCGGGTGTCCATGAAATTTAAAAATATTCATGATAGTTCAAAAAGTGCCCATGAAATACAATCGAGAAATGAAGGCTACGATTTAAATACAATCGATCTTAGCTAGCTATCTGTTCACAATCTTCTTGCCCTTCTTTTTGGCAAATGGAGTTCTTCTGTGGAACGGATGTCCTTTAGGTAGGGTGGTCCTGCTTCTTCTTGTGGTGTATGCTGCTACTTCATCATCGTCGTCATGTTCGATTCTCGGGTCGCCGTACTTGTCGAAGTCTTGCTCATTGGCTACTCCATCCATTCCGATGATCTTCCTTTTGCCTCTCCTCATGACAACACGACTGGGCTTTGACGGGTCGGTAATGAAGAAGCATTGGTCCACTTGGGAAGCCAGTACCCATGGCTCATTTTTCGCGGTGACGTTTGCGCCCGCGGTCTTGGATTTGGCTTCGGGTATAACCATGGTGGTGAAATACCGGTCTTCTTTTAGGACGCTCTTGGCCCATCTGACACGGAACATCGGGACCTTCTCTCCAGCGTAGCTCAGCTCCCAGATCTCCTCGATCCTTCCGTAGTATCTGTCCTTGTCGTTACCGGTGTAGGATTCCATCGTTACCCCGGAGTTCTGATAACCATCGCTCTTCATGTCCTTGGCCTCGGTGTAGAATGTGTAGCCGTTGATATCGTACGCCTCATAGGTCATCAGGTTGTGCTCGGCGCCCTGTGACAAGGCGAATATGAGTTGTTCTTCCGCGGAAGAATCCTCATGTAAAGGGTACGACAGAAGCTTCTGCTTGAACCAACGCGTGAAACATGAGTTGTGCTCTTTGAGTATATCTCCGTCCGTCCTCTGTTGGCCTCGGTCATTGTACGTCTTCTTAATAAAGGTTTTGTGCTCTACCACCCAAGGATCGACCACGTCTATGTGTTGTAGCGCGACTAGGTTTGCTCTTTCAAAGTCGGCGAGTCGACCCCCGATGTCGACATGCATATCGCGGCGACCCTCACGGTGACCCCATCCAGCGAGCCTGCCGAGGTGCCTGTTGACGGGCAGACCAACGGGGTTCTCGATGCCTAGATAATTCGTGCAGGAGGAGATGCACTCTTCGGTCAGAAAGCCCCTGGCTATGCTACCCTCTGGACGTGACATGTTGCGAACGTATCCTTTGATGACACCATTCATCCTTTCGAACGGCATCATGCTGTGCAGGAACGTCGACCCGAGTTGGATGATATCGTCCATGATATGGACCAGCAGATGCACCATAACGTCGAAGAATGCGGGCGGGAAGTACATCTCAAGCTCGCATAGTATCACCACGATCTCTTCCTGTAGCCTTCTAAGTTGCCTCACGCCAACAGACTTCCGAGAGATGACGTCGAAAAATTTGCATAGGCCAAATAGCGTTTCACGGACGTGCGCGTCCATGATCCCATGGATTGCAACTGGAAGTATCTGCGTCATCAGCACGTGACAGTCGTGAGACTTCATCCCGCTGAACTTCAGCTTCGCTAGGTCTAGGTATCTGCTTATCTTCCCCGCGTAACCGTAAGGAAGTTTTACTCCTACGAGGCAGGTGAAAAACTGCTCGATCTCCTCCTGACTTAGAGTGAAGCACGCGGGAGGGTAGTCATTTCCGGTCTTCTTGGCCTTTTTGCCTTTGCGACGACTTTCCGTGTCCTGCTTCGCCTCATCATCATCATCATCATATATAGCGTGAAGCTCCTGCCTGATGCCCATTGATTTCAAGTCTTCCCTTGCTTTCGGCCCATCTTTGGTCCTCTCAGGCATGTTGAGCAAGGTACCAAGCAGACTCTCGCACACGTTCTTCGTGATATGCATGACATCAAGGCTGTGAGGCACACGGTGGATCTTCCAGTACGGCAAGTCCCAGAAAACATACCTCGTTTTCCATACCTTCAGCAGCGGCTCTGGCGCCTTTCGCTTCTTTCCCGGCTCTGCCGCCTTTTGCTTCTTTCCCGGCAGTGGGCAGTCTTTCCAATTTTTCAATAGCTTGTCTATTTCCTCGCCGCTCCTCGTACGCGGGCGTCCTCGGGGTTCGGTTTCACCATCGAATAGATCCTTGCGTTTTCTCCACGGGTCATCGTCGCGAAGCCACCTTCGATGTCCCATGAACACGGTTTTCGAAGACCCGGGATCTCTATCTAGCTGGCGATACGTTGTGTCATCCATGCACCTGACGCATCCAGAAAATCCGTGGACCACCTGCCCCGCGACATATCCGTAACCGAGATAGTCGTGCACCGTCGTGAGCAGCGCGGCTCTCATAGGGAAATATTCTTTCTCTGCGGTGTCCCACGTATTGGCTGGCGTTTTCCACAGCGTGTCAAGCTCCTCTTTCAGCAGCCCCAGATACAGATTGATGTCGTTCCCTAGTTGTTTCGGTCCTTCAATTAGCATACTCATGTGAATGTACTTCCTCTTCATGCACAACCAGGGGGGAAGGTTGTACATCCACACAAACACAGGCCAGGTGCTATGTGTGCTTCTCTGGCTGCCAAACGGATTGACTCCATCGGTGCTCGCGCCCAGCACAATGTTCCTTGGATCGTTCCCAAATTCTAGGTCTTCGAAGTTCAACGCTTGCCACTGGCTCGCATCCTTAGGGTGACTCAGCATCTTGTCTTTTTTATCTATCTCCGGATCATTTGCGTCATCTTCTCGCTTCTTCTCCTCCCTATCCGCGTGCCAACGCAGGAGCTTTGCTACCTTAGGGTCCGCGAAATACCGCTGCAGACGAGGAGTGATCGGAAAGTACCACACCACTTTTCGAGGAGCTTTCTTCCACTTCTTGTATCGAGTGACGCCGCACACCGGACATATGGTAGACTCTGCGTGCTCGTCCCGATAAATGATGCAATTGTTCATGCACACATGGTATTTCACGTGTGGTAAATCCAGAGGACACACGATTTTCTTCGCCTCCTCCAAACTGGTCGGGCACTTGTTCCCCTTGGGAAGACGTTCGTGCCAGAATGACATGTTCTCGTCGAAGCATGCGTCATTTTGTGTTTTACCTTCATCTCCAGAGCCATGAGCGTTACTTTCAGGCGGGTATCCTCGGGCCTGCATCCTTCATACAATGGAGTAACCGCGTCTAACTCAAGTTGATCCATCTTGGCTTTCTCTCGGGCGGCAGCTCTTGCGTTATCCGTCTGCTTGAGAAGCAGCTCTTGAATATGAGGGTCCTGCACCCAGCCCATCGATGGTCCAGCGTCGTCTGCTCCGCCGGCATCATCATCTTCATGATCATGCCCGTCGTCTGCTCCGGCATCTTCCTCATCATCATGTCCAAAATTCGCGCCGAAACGGAAATGAATCAACATTCCGGCAAAATATTGGCAACTATCGCATTTCAAATACCGGTACACCTCCAAACACAAACACATATGCAACACCACAAACATATGCAACACCACGAACATACATAGATCTAGCTAGGCCATAAAAAGTGCATGTGCACATTGTTGTAGGGAGAACAACATAAATATAGCTTCCCCCTTACTTACACATCAAAACAAGGTAATTTAACCACTTAAATTGAATGAATCTATGGTGGAAATGAGGTGAAAAAGAGGAGGCACCCGAGACAAGGAGGAGGTGGAGAGAATGAAGTGGGGAGAAAGTGAGTGTGGGTAGGAGAGGCTGTCCAAAATATCTTGTTGCTGCCCACTTACTAATGGCGCACCAACTCTAAATGCGCCATGAGTAATCCAGGTTACTAATGGCACACCTTCTGGTGGTGCGCCATTAGTATGTTTGGACAGGCGCACTAGTTTAAAAAAAATTTGATACTAATGGCGCACCCAGGGCCAGGTGTGCCATTACTAGTTACAACTAGTAATGGCGCACTGTGTCTGGATGCGCCATTAGTATGTTTGGACAGGCGCACTAGTTAAAAAATAATAATTTGATACTAATGGCGCACCCTGGGCCAGGTGCGCCATTACTAGTTACAACTAGTAATGGCGCACTGTGTCCGGATGCGCCATTAGTATGTTTGGACAGGCGCACTAGTTAAAAAAACTTTTTTTGATACTAATGGCGCACCCTGGGCCAGGTGCGCCATTACTAGTTACAACTAGTAATGGCGCACTGTGTCTGGATGCGTCATTAGTATGTTTGGACAGGCGCACTAGTTAAAAAAAAATTTGATACTAATGGCGCACCCTGCGCCAGGTGCGCCATTAGTAGTTTCAACTCTAATGGCGTATCAGAAGGTGGTGCGCCATTAGTATATACTAATGGCGCACCGCTTGTCTGGTGCGCCATTAGTGTCAATCCCATCTATAGCCCTTTTTCTAGTAGTGGCTCGGGTAAGAGATAACCAAGGCAAGCGGAGACGACGATGTATCCCGAAGTTCACACCCTTGCGGATGCTAATCTCCATTTGGAGCGGTGTGGAGGCACAATGCTCCCCAAGAAGCCACTAGGGTGCCACCGTAAACTCCTCACGCCCTCGCACAATGCAAGATGTCGCGATTCCACTAAGGGACCCTTGAGGGTGGTCACCGAACCCGTACAAATGGCAACCCTTGGGGGCGGTCACCGAACCCGTACACTTTGGAAACCCTTGGGGGCGGTCACCGGTACCCGTCAAATTGCTCGGGGCGATCTCCACAACCTAATTGGAGACCCAGACGCTTTCCCAGAGCTTTACACCACAATGATTGAGCTCCGAACACCACCAACCGTCTAGGGCGCCCAAGCACCCAAGAGGAACATGCTCAAAGGTACCAAGCACCCAAGAGTAATAAGCTTCTCAACTTGTAACTTCCACATATCACCATGGAGAACTCAAACCGATGCACCAAATGCAATGGCAAGGGCACACGGAGTGCCCAAAGCCTTCTCTCCCAAATCCCACCAAAGCAACTAATGCTAGGGAGGAAAATTAGAGGAAGAACAAGAAGCAGAACACCAAGAACTCCAAGATCTAGATCCAAGGGGTTCCCCTCACATAGAGGAGAAAGTGATTGGTGGAAATGTGGATCTAGACCTCCTCCCTCTTTTCCCACAAAAACTATCAAGAATCCATGGAAAATTGAGAGATAGCAAGCTCGAAGAAGGTCAACAATGGGGGAAGAACACGAGCTCAAAGGATAAGGTTCATCGGGGAAGAAGACCCCCTTTTATAGGTGGGGAAAAATCCAACCGTTATGCTCATAGCCTGCACAGAGCGGTACTACCACTCGTCCTCACGGTACTATTGCTAGGGGTAGCGGTACTACCTCAAAGGGTAGCGGTACTACTGCTTGCGAGCGGTACTAAAAAACATACATCCGTGCCTACCACCGCTGGACTTGAGACGAGTTTTTGGTCCGAAGCAGAAGTAGCCACGGAAGTAGCCGCGGTAGTACCGCTCCCAAGAGCGGTAGTAAAAAATTGCATCCCCTCCAAGCGGTAGTACCGCTCCCATGAGCGGTAGCACCGCTGTAGCCTTTTTAAGGACACCAAAACTGACACAACTTCTGCAAACGGACTCCGAATTTAACGAAACCAAGTTTGTTGGAAAGCTAGCGACAAGGGCTAACATGATCTTGATAGAAATAACAATAAGAAGGAAATTAGAAAAGTCCCATAAGAAAATGGTGAGAACCCTTCCTCGAATAAGACCGGTAAAACCTCCAACACCGAAAACGCAATAGAAGAAGCAAGTGAACTCCGTTTTCGATGAATTCGAGCTTGTCAAGAAGATGACCATAAGGTCCAAATCTCACAAGGAGAAAACCAAACAAGAACCAAGAAATATGGTGCAAGCATGCAATGGTTTGAGCTCTCTACGAACGATACGGTCAAGCTACTCACTTGAGAGCCCCCCTTGATAGTACGACAATCGATCCTATAACCGGTCTCCAAACTACCACTATGAGACCGATAAAATAGAGAAAATATCAAGGCCAAACCTTTTCCTTGCACAAAGTCCACTTGAGCTAGATGTAGACGATCTTGACTTTCTCAAGTAGGACCACCTTTCTTGATTGTGTTGGCTCGGTGAAGAATAGTAGATTGCTCCCCCATACTCCACTATGGATGAGCCACTCTTCGGCACATCTTCACAAGTCCATTGTCACCACAATGGACGACAATCTTCAAGCACTTGATATCTTCGTGATGCATCACTTGAACGTGCACACCGCAACCTAACCCCACAAAGAACTCTCACGAAGACCATGGGTTAGTACACAAAGCGTAATTGACAATGCTTACCATACCATGGGATCACTTGATCCCTCTCGGTACATCTTCTACGCTTTGTGAGTTGATCAATGATACATCTCCAGCATATCTATAATTTTTTATTGTTCCATGCGATATTATATTCTGTTTTGGATGTTTATTGGGCTTTATTATACACTTTTATATTATTTTTGGGACTAACATATTAACCGGAGGCCTAGCCCAAATTGCTATTGTTTGCCCGTTTCAGTGTTTCGCAGAAAAAGAATATCAAACAGAGTCCAAACGGAATGAAACCTTCGGGAATGTGATTTTCGGAACAAACGTGATCCAGAGGACTTGGAGTCTACGTAAAGAAATCAACGAGGAAGGCACGCGGTAGGGGGGCGCGCCTACCCCCCTGGGCGTGCCCTCCAGCCTTGTGGGGCCCTTGTTGCTCCACCGACGTACTTCTTCCTCCTATATATACCCATATACCCAGAAAACATCAGATACGGAGCTGAAACCCTATTTCCACCGCCGCAACCTTCTGTACCCGTGAGATCCCATCTTGGGGCCTTTTTCGGCGCTCCGCCGGAGGGGGCATTGATCACGGAGGGCTTCTACATCAACACCATAGCCTCTCCGATGATGTGTGAGTAGTTTACTTCATACCTTCGGGTCCATAGTTATTAGCTAGATGGCTTCTTCTATCTCTTTGGATCTCAATACAAAGTTCTCCTTGTTTCTCTTGGAGATCTATTCGATGTAATCTTCTTTTGCGGTGTGTTTGTCGAGATTCGATGAATTGTGGGTTTATGATCAAGTTTATCTATGAACAATATTTGAATCTCCTCTGAATTCTTTTATGTATGATTGGTTATCTTTGCAAGTCTCTTCGAATTATCAGTTTGGTTTGGCCTACTAGATTGATCTTTCTTGCAATGGGAGAAGTGCTTAGCTTTGGGTTCAATCTTGTGGTGTCCTTTCCCAGTGACAACAGGGGTAGCAAGGCACGTATTGTATTGTTGCCATCGAGGATAAAAAGATGGGGTTTATATCATATTGCTTGAGTTTATCCCTCTACATCATGTCATCTTGCCTAATGCATTACTCCGTTCTTATGTACTTAATACTCTAGATGCATGCTGGATAGTGGTCGATGTGTGGAGTAATAGTAGTAGATGCAGAATCGTTTCGGTCTACTTGTCGCGGACGTGATGCCTATATACAGGATCATACCTAGATATTCTCATAACTATGCTCAATTCTATCAATTGCTCGAGAGTAATTTGTTTACCCATCGCAATACTTATGCTATTTTGGGAGAAGCCACTAGTGAAACCTATGGCTCCCGGGTCTATCTTCCATCATATTTATCTTCCAACACTTTGCTATTTCTATTTCCGTTTATTTTACTTTGCATCTTTATCATAAAAATACCAAAAATATTATCCTATCATCTCCATCAGATCTCACTCTCGTAAGTGACCGTGAAGGGATTGACAACCCCTTTATCGCGTTGGTTGCGAGGTTCTTGTTTGTTTGTGTAGGTGCGTGGGACTCGTGCGTGGTCTCCTACTGGATTGACACCTTGGTTCTCAAAACTGGGGGAAATACTTACGCTACTTTGCTGCATCACCCTTTCCTATTCAAGGGAAAACCAACGCAGTGCTCAAGAGGTAGCAATCAACTTGATCACTCTTGACTTAGTCTTGATCAACCTTGAACCTTTCCAACTCTCTTCATTAAGGACAGTAAAACTGAGCCTCTTTCCTGGCCTCTAAGGCCACCATCCTTCTAGGCCGTTGGATTGCGATTTCTGGTCGTCATCTGCCGTTGGATCATCATTTCAGGGCGAAGCTACCGCGACTTGGGCCGTCTGTCCGTTAAACAGCTGCTCCGGTAGAAAAATCGAAGGTCTGTGGCTACATCGCAGGCCAGGTTTAGGTGTTGAAGAGAGGCTGACTCCGCTGATAGTGCACCTCTCTCGATCCCTCTCTTCTCCCCATCCCTAGGTGTGTCGCTGCCGCCGTTACCGCCACCGTCATTCTCCTCTGAGTTGTCCCCTCTTCCTCGTAGCTTCTCTTGGCGCCATCATCTCCATTCATCCCCCACAATTATCCCATCCAGATCCCTCACCTCTAGCGACCAGAGCGAACGCCAGGTCCGCCTCCAGCGACGACCCACCCCCCTGACTCCTCTCTCTCTCGAGGATATGGGACAATGCATTTATCTCTTCTGCTCCGTTGGGTGAAGGTGCGCCTCGACCCTTCCCTTCTTGCGTTCTTGGTCGTGCGTCGATCTGAACTATTCTCAGTCATTCTTGTAGTTTTATTGTAACTTTCTCCACCATTTTCTCCATGGAAGCATAATAGTTGCTTTCTATCTAAATAGATGGATTTGTTGTTGATGGGAGCCAATCCAGCAGGAGATATGTACATCATTTATATTGCTTGCAGCTAATTGCTTGGATAAGTGAGTGGCTGATTGTACACGATAGTCGGGTTTCCTTAAAAGATCTAACGTGCTCAAATTCAACAATGTCTGTACTGATTGCAGAAAAGCTTCTTCATGCTCTAACTGGAAGTTATCTTCTTTGAAGAGTGAAAAGGTCACTGGGACGAATGCTGCATTTTGATGTAGAGAACTATGCCATGCAAAGTAAAATCGTCACTATATTTTTTTAAAGATATATTATTTTATTTAAAAGAAGCTATTCTTCATTGCTGCTCCCAACATCTTAGGCTTAGGAATACAATATCCAATTTTCCAAAAGCACTAACTAGCTGGTTATTTCTGTATTTTTTTCTCGATGAATGAAAACTTAGCCTCCTCTCTTTTTAAGTTACTTTCCTGTGCTCATTTATTCATCCAACTATATTGTGGAGCACCGCCACATACATACTTTTTTTTGCCCTGTCATATAGTAGATGATTTGAAGATAGTACTTAAATGGTTTAATTATCAATTGTTTCACAAAATTATTAGGGGGCACCTCCTGGTTGATTTTGGTCATTCTTAGTTTGGTACGTTCATTAGAATCCCAACTTAACAGGCTCACAAAATAGATACCTATAGGCATTTTGATCCTCCTCCTTTTAATCGACCAAGATGATCATAGTTACTTTTTGTCGAAAAGGAAGGTTAAACGCTCATAGTTACTTGCCAACTGCCAAGAGAACACTTTGAGAATGACCTTAATTCTTAAACTGCTTAAGAGAAAACTTAAGGGCAAATCTGTTAGGCGGCTGTGGTACTGGAACCCATCCTTACGCACAAACGCTCCTGGATCTTCCAAGATTGCTTGCGCATTTTATTGCCTGTTTACCAATTAGCAGCGACAGTTGGATGTCTATCCTATTCGTATGTGATGACAGGGACAACACCATGTGAGACCGCAGCTTAACAGCAGAGGACTTTTGTCTCATCGGCTCGCCACAAGTTGAACTTTGGTGCTCATTCTAACTAGCAATGCATGTTTTTAATTTTGCAGCAACTAAAAAACGTGCTCTTGTTGGCAGTACACACTGAAATGGTATATTTTAAATATTTAATATCCTTCCATCTCACTGTGTTGATTTATTCATGCTATTTTGATAAGGATGGCATCAATGGCAGTTCATGGCTATGCAAGGCATCAATGCCTGATAATTTTTTATACACTGAGAATCAATATACTCTGAAAACTATATCAAATTTTGCACCTATGA
Source organism: Triticum aestivum (assembly GCF_018294505.1). Lineage (NCBI taxonomy): Eukaryota > Viridiplantae > Streptophyta > Magnoliopsida > Poales > Poaceae > Triticum > Triticum aestivum. The sequence continues at coordinate 467,748,713 of NC_057811.1, forward strand.
CATGAAAGCAATAGGAATTTTTTTGATGGATGATGCTTGCCGTTTCCTGAGCTCGAGCTATTAATGCTACTGCAAATAATTTCCATCCTAGCTACGTAGATGTTACCATTATTATGCTATTAGTCAAAATCTGGACTACTCCCTTTTAAATTGGTAAATTATTTTTTTGTTTAGTTTTTACATGTTTCTGTAATGTCGTGACAGAAATAAAGTGTAAACAATTGTTTACCTGAGTGCATCACGTGTGTCTCTTTTTATTTATTTTAAAATCCGTTAAATTTTCCACTTTGATTACTATCCAATTATGTGTAGGTTTATGTAAATTTTATATTGATGTTTTGCTTCTGAACTTATTTTAAATTCATATCCTTTAATTGCAAATCCCTCAGCTTTGCGGTCATGATTCTTCGCGCCGCCACAACACTGGCCAGTTGCCGTTCTCTTCCTTTTCGAATTGCGGCAGGGAGGGTCTCCACTTTCAGACCGGTGCCACCGAGGGGGTCCACTACGCCACTCTGACCAGTGCAGCAGGCGAGGTCTTTCATGTAGTTGGGATGGTCTCCACTTCGTTGCTGCATGGAGCTCCAGCCTTAAGGAAGGATCATTGGCAGCGACCAGGTTTGCCCCTACAAGAACAACTCGGCAATGAAAACAGGTACATGCCAACTTCCCCATGGCGTCTGCTGGTATAGATCACTCCCTTACCTTTATCTTGGATGCTCAGATAATCAATGTCCTCTGCTGGTTTAGATTTGTACTTTCCGAGTGCCTAGGAGTAGTATTCCATGGCAATCAGGAAGTCACCCAGTTGGTAGGAATTTTGAGCACAAGGTCACAGATGTGTGTTCTTTACAGGAAAAATATTATGTTCAATTACTACACTGGATCAATCAATCATATGTAGGAGGATGATCATTTTCGTTGAAGAAATTATAATATATAAGACAATATGATGTTCGCAAAAAAGAGAGGACATGTCTTCGGTATTCTTCTCAGTCATTATAGAATGGCAGTAGTACTATCAATAGATTAATTTGTTCATTTTTTCCTATAAATTCGACAGAGTAGGGTGAAGGCTTTGAATTTTAGTGTCTATATTTACTCGTGTTTTTTTATTTTCAGATGTGCTTACCTCTCTACTTCTTGTCAGCTGATTTCTTTATTTTATATGTTACAAACTCACTTTCTTCATGCTAACATATCAGTGACTTGCTCCTCTATACTAGATTCTCAATGATCTAGTCTTTTGCATGTCCTCACATTCAGGTTAATCTTTTTTTACTTATTCATTTACTTGTTGAAATGTAGGGAAGGACTACGTACAGAAGACCCAAAGTGGTTGGATCCTTCCCTGGACTCTGCGCAAGCGAGAGTTACAGGTGTCGGGCTGCCCTTTTTTATCCATTTACTTGAATTATTAGCTTTCTTCATCTGATCATGATGATGATGCATGTTGCAGATCATGAATTATTTACACGGAGAATATACCTTCAATTTTGTGACTGCCTGTTGAATGTTTCTAATATTGCTTGCAAAAAATGTAAAATCAGTGTCTACAAGTCACTAATTCATCTCACTTGTCGGTTTGTTCAAGGACATCTAGAACAAATATGTTGCTTTTTCATTTCTCCAGCAGTAATTTGCAAAAGAAATAATGTTATCTTGGTAGGTCATGTCTCCCAGTTGTTCTATTTAGTTTTTAAGCATACCAGTTTTGATATTTTAATATTGTAAACAATAATGCTTAGGATACCCTTAAAAAATATTGCGCAGGATGGCTTAAATTTCATTGTTCTATAAAGCCAAATCTCATTGTTCTATAAAGCCATATTTTCTGCCAACTTGTGAGTATATATAATGTCCACAATGGCATGTTAAAGTTCCACTGATTCAGATTAGAACTTTGTTTGTGTCTAAACATTGTTCCTATACAACACTAATTTGGAATGATGTGAAAGTCCTACATGGATGGTTTTAGGGTTCAACTCAGGACTTGTAAGACATTGTGGTTTTCATGGGTTTGGTTTTCAAGTATAATTTAAATACATACAACATAGATATGTTGCTGAAAGTATATCATTTATGCACATGTATCTTGGATTTATTTAGTACTCACCATAACTGTTGACGTGCAATTCTTTGACCAACTAATTTCACTCCACTATTAGCATATCGAAAAATACTGTAATTTATCATTACAAGCACATACACATGCATGCATATACATTGAGTTTCAACATAGGGATTTCCCACTAATAATATTGCTTCCGTATGTATCATGTAATTGTGGAAAAAAACTCATTTGTGATATAGGGCTTGATGCTTTTTTGTTCGAGGTAGGCATTTGATTTTTGACCCGTTGCAAATTGTCTCACCATTAATGCAATCATGATTGTTAATGGAATAACAAAATCATATTGATAAGTGACTTTTTTAGTGGATTCAATGTTCTATTTCTTCAATTCAAGGGGAACTACTCCGTACAGTATTACAACTTTTTAATTTTGGCATCATAAATGGCATGAAATGAATTACCCTCTTAACTTGATTTAACAAGTCGAGTATTTGCCTCCATATATTTCTATCAACCCCTAACATTATAGTGTCAAAATGGACGGGCGCAGCAACGCGCGCCATCAATGATCTAGTTTGGATGATGCCTTGAAGGTAAGCATGAATGATCACACAATCTTCTTCTTCAAGACATGCTTGCAATAAGCTCAACTCTCACATGACCAATCTTTGGATAATTCCTTACACTACAAAGGGGGGTGAGGGAAGGAAGTGGCAATCCTAATCCACACTTTCCTTTCCCTTTCCCCCTTTCCTTCTCCTCCTCCTATGGACTTATAGGGTGCACCAGCCCCTTGTGGGCTAGTGTGTTCCTTCACAAGGCCCATATGGCCCATAGGATTGCCGGGGGTACCCAAAACACCTTCCGGTGACCAGATAAGTACCCGATGCCCTCCGGAACACTTCCGGTGTCCGAATACCATCGTCCTATATACCAATCTTTACCTCTCGACCATTTCGAGACTCCTCGTCATGTCCATGATCTCATCCGAGACTCCGAACAACATTCGGTCATCAAATCATATAACTCATGTAATACTATATCATCATCGAACGTTAAGCGTGCGGACCCTACGGGTTCGAGAACTATGTAGACATGACCTAGACACCTCTCCGGTCAATAACCAATAGCGGAACCTGGATGCTCATATTGGCTCCTTTATATTCTACGAAGATCTTTATCGGTTGAACCGTTATGACAACATACATTATTCCCTTTGTCCATCGGTATGTTACTTGCCCGAGATTTGATCGTCGGTATCTACATACCTAGTTTAATCTCGTTACCGGCAAGTCTCTTTACTCGTTCCGTAATACATCATCCTGCAACTAACTCATTAGTCACTTTGCTTGCAAGGCTTCTTATGATGTGCATTACCGAGAGGGCCCAGAGATACCTCTCCGATACTCGGAGTGACAAATCCTAATCTCGATCTATACCAACCCAACAAACACCTTCGGAGATACCTGTAGAGCATCTTTATAATCACCCAGTTATGTTGTGACGTTTGATAGCACACAAGGTATTCCTCCGGTATCCGGGAGTTGCATAATCTCGTAGTCGAAGGAATATGTATTTGACATGAAGAAATCAATAGAAATAAAACTGAACGATCAACATGCTAAGCTAACGGATGGGTCTTGTCCATCACATCATTCTCATAATGATGTGATCCCATTATGAAATGACAACTCATGTCCATGGCTAGGAAACCTTAACCATCTTTGATCAACGAGCTAGTCAAGTAGAGGCTTACTAGGGACACAAGTGTTTGTCTATATATTCACACATGTATTTAGGTTTCCGATCAATACAATTCTAGCATGAATAATAAACGTTTATCATGAATAAGGAAATATAAAATAACAACTTTATTATTACCTCTAGGGCATATTTCCTTCATGACAGTCATCAAGGAGATTTCCATGCGTAGATCCTCTTTTAATTTTTCTAATTTTATTTTGGAAGGTAGAGCATTGAATATTGATGCACACAATCTTGCCAAACACTCTTTATTAATTACTCAATTAGAGTGGCCACCTGTGGCTCATTCACCCCCATGACCCTTCGTGTATCCCGCTTAATGCCCAGCCACTACTAGGGAAAAGCCTAGCAGTAGCGCGGGTTTTAGGTATATCAGTAGCGCGGGGCCTCGCGCTACTGATACGGCGCTACAGCTGCGTGTGCACCCGCGCTACTGCTATACAAGCGTAGCAGCAGCGAGCTCTAGGAAAGCGCGCTACTCTAATAGCTCTAGCGCACTTTGTTAGGCCGCGCTACTGCTAGTGCACGCTGCTGCTAACTTTTCTCCACTCGCTACTGCTAATTATATTAGTTGTTTTTCTGCATATTTGTTTTGTATTTGATCAGGCTTTCTACAAGAATCTTTAGCACATACAAATGTCATCATCATACACATAAAAATGGCTGTGAGACCACAAATGTAATCATAGCATATACATACAAATAGTCTCATCATAATCATCATCCAACACAAAGTGGTCTCTCATCATCATCTCGAAAATAGCGATACATGCAAGTCTCGAATACTTGCAACTATAACATCATCCATCTAAATAAAGATATACGCGAGAAGTGCTATCACTATGAGTGATAGCGGAACTATGAAGTACATGAGTTCGTATATATCCCTCTCTCGCATTAGCGTGAAACTATGCAATACTTTTCAACTCTGCTCAATTTTGCCCTTAGATTTGTCTCCAAGGTCACCTGAATGCCCTTTCGTCGCCGTACCATCCGGTCAAAGCCCTTTGATCGTATTTTGGTGCCCCTCCCCCACGGCTAATGACCAGAACCATTGGAATTCGAAATCCTCACCCATACTCACATGAGTGGAAGGAAACCAGGCAAACCAACCAGACGATCGACACGACTAGGAAGAGTGCAACTAGTGAGCGCTTGCAGCATACACGCCAGTCAGATGTCCTGAGCAAAAGGAATGCAAGCGAACCGACCAGATGAACGACGGGGCGGGGAAGAGTGCAATCAGCGAGCACGTGGAGTGCACATGCCAATCAGCCAGGCCGCAACGGTGAAAGGCCGACAGAGATGGCAAAACACGCATTCCATTTCGGGAGAGCTCGCAGAACACGTCATCCGGCAACCGCATCGGTCAAAATCCGGGTAAATGTGGCAAGACACGCACACACCATTTAGCAAAATACAAGCAAAAGGAAGCACCATGTTCATATTGTATCTGCATCAATAACTATTTGAAGGACGCCCCCTTGTATAAGGGTCATAGACACCTTCACAATCACACCCTTGGATCAAAGACCGATTGGAGCCAAGGATCGAAGAAACTTACGAACAACATATTTTATGAGTGATCCATAGAGAGACAAAAAAGAATGCACCGAAGAATTTAGGTGAAGTATTTGAACGATGTTTCTCATGAATTGTCTGCAACTGATTATGTTTTTTTGTGTTTGTATTTGCCTTGTATATGTATTAACAACAGATAATGAAATTGTTTCTCGTATCATTCTTTGGCCCAGGGCAATCTAGCAGGCGGGTCGATAGAAAGTCTCGATAAGTGTCATCTCAGTCCAGCCAGTGAAGTGCCTTTTTTGTCTACTACCCAATTTAGATCTGGGCAACATGGTTGTCGAGTCCCCGTCAGTCTATACTCAGCAACATGGCCTTTGCCTGAAGGGTTCGGGCTGAGTACCCTTCGCCGAGATCTAAACTCGGCAAAATCCCTGTCGAGTTGGAATTGACTTTTGCCAACTTCTCGAAAACTGCAACGGAGGTGAGTGGTTGGAGTGCTTACCTCCGCGAGTCGTCGGCGACGTGCATGAGTGGACGGTCTACCGCGGGGAAGAATCGGCACAGAAATAGTTGAGCTCGCTTGCTGCCACCGAGAAAATGGAGGGGATAGGTGAGAGAACTGAAGTGATGCGACTCCCAACAATTTAAGACCCTGGAGCTCCTAGACCCGAAGAGCCCTTCACATCAATCAATTTGTGGTCGTAGCAATGTCTTGGTCTACCCCGTGCCAACGGTGCAGGAAGACCTCTTTGGCGGCCCTGTTTTCATACACCCAGCGACTCATACCATCACCCATGGACGCGGCCTTCTCCAAGAGTCCGTAGGACTAAATCTACACTCGACTTGTCGTCAGCAGAGGAATCCCAGGCTTATCCCCCTTGATCCTGGTCGTCGACATCTTAACGCTGGTGGTCAAGTTTATTAGTGTCCTTTCTTCCGAATAAGTTAATTAGGTTCTAAGGAGGATTAGCTAGGAACATGGCGTGTGGGCCCAACCTTGTAGCATTAGGATTAGCTAGGACCCGACCCATTTAGAGCGGCCCATGTGGTGATATGGTATTCAGTGAGACCTCCTACGACGCTTATAGGCCGGTCATGTGTGGGGTGCGACGCCCCTATTTTTTATCATTTTTTCTTGTTTGTTCTTTTTTCTTTTATTAACTTCAATTTTTTTTACAAATCCTAAATTCAAAAAATTGGGATTTCTCAAAAGGTTCCGTATTTAAAAAATGGGCATGAATTTGATTTTCCCCCAAATTTCAAAAAAGGTTTGTGAATTTCAAAAATGGGACAATTGCTTTTTTGCTCATAGTGGAGACCTACCCATAGGGTTGCTCTTACTTTTCGACTCTGCTCAATTTTGCCCTTAGATTTCTCTCCAAGGTCACCCGAATGCCCTTTCGTCACCGTGCCATCCGGTCCAAGCCCTTTGATCGTATTTTGGTGCCCCCTCCCCCACGGCTAATGACCAGAACCATTGGAATTAGAAACCCCCACCCATAATCACATGAGTGGAAGGAAACAAGGCAAACCAACCAGACAATCGACACGACTGGGAAGAGTGCATGCAACTAGTGAGCACTTGCAGCATACACGCCAGTCAAATGTCCTGAGCAAAAGGAATGCAAGCGAACTGACCAGACGATCGACGGGGCGGGGAAGAGTGCAATCACCGAACACGTGGAGTGCACATGCCAATTAGCCAGGCCACAACTGTGAAAGGCCGATAGAGATGGCAAAACACGCATTCCATTTCGGGAGAGCTCGCAGAACACGTCATTCGGCAACCGCATCGGTCAAACTCCGGGTAAACGTGGCAAGACACGCACACCCCATTTAGCAAAATACAAGCAAAAGGAAGCACCATGTTCATATTGTGTCTGCATCAATCACTACAAGAAATATGTCAACTTATGACCACCACTATTGGTCATTGAATGGTCATAGTTTCCTTTTGTGACCTTTTTGTGACCAAAAACAGATGGTCAAAAGCTCGCCGTCGTAAACTGGAATTAACGACCTTTCTTCTGGAATTGTCGTAGACGTTTATGACCCAAAACAAGGTCGTAGATTTAACGACCAATTATTTTGGTCACTAGCAATCTGCCCACACCACGTCAGATCCACCGTGGCAAGCTGACGTGGCAGAATTACGACCAAATGAAAAGGTCGTAAAATAGAATCAGCCCGGTCCATTTCGGCCGTCTACATGGGCCAAGCCCAATAATTCAGCCCATTTATTTTTTCTCTTTGTTTTGCTCATCTGCATGGGCCTGGCCCAATAATTTGGCCTTTTATTTTCTGGGAATGGAGCCTTTTTATGATGGTTTTTTTAAATGTCCACTATTGTTTTGGGCCACATACTTTTTAGTCTAGTTCTAATTTGGCCTTGGCCTTTTTATTTTCTTGGATGCAGCCTTTTACCAACTTTTTTTTATAGTCAACTCTTTTTTAGGCCCAAGCCTTTTTAGTCAAATTCTTGTTTGGGCCTCGGCCTTTTTGCAGTCCAACTCAATTTAGAGCCCAATTAATCCAAATAATATTCTGTGATCCAAACAAAACTCAAATAATTCAGAAAATGCATAACTACACAGCTTCGGAACTGCACATAGCCATCACAAGTTCACTGGTTCCAAAATGAGCCATCACAAGTTCACTGGTTCAACAACAAGTGCTCCCAGGTTCACAAGATCCCAGGTTCACTTGCAAAGTGCAAAATGCAACAAACTGCATAAGTTCACGACCTACTATGACATAACTTCCCAGCCTTCAAACTACGACAAACTGCATCAGATCACAGGTTCAAAGACAAACTGCACAGCCATCAAACTACCTTAGCTCCAAAGAGAGCCATCAAGTGGGCTAACTTCTCTTCCTGCTCTTGAGACTTCTTGCGCAGCAGTCAAGTTCCTTGTGCGTGCAGCTTCAGCTTCTTCCTCCTTCATCTTGGTTGCCGCCAATTCTTCTTGCATCACTTAAGCTTGAAGCTCGGACCTCTGCAGCTTCTGCTCAAGGTCACGAACATGAGCAGCCACTTCAGCAGTTGCTTTGCCGGAGTTGTTCCTAGATGACTGGAGCCCAAAATTCCTGACGAATGTGCTTTGCTTGACTTCGGTCTTGAGCACTTCTTCGACAATTTCAACAGCAGACTTTGGCTCTTCACCTTCTGGTACTGGCGCGTCCTTCATTTTTTCCATCTCAAGCTAGCATATGGAGGAAAATGATAGGCATTAGTGGGAGATCTATTTCACATTTTGCAAACCAAACCAAGCAAGAGAAACCAAACCAGCACACCAATGGATTATTTGAAGTAACCAAACCAGCACACAAAATCTATACATTATTTTACTCAAACTCAAACAGAAGAAGATGATGACTAGTAACTTGACAGCATTATTTGACTAGTAACTTATGTGACCTGGAGACATGCCATTGGAGCAATATGATCGCTTCATTAAGCCTAGAATGGTGGTTCTATATAAGATGGCTTCCCGAGTGAGCCGATCATCAAACTAACATTCAGATCAAATTTCATCATATCATAAAAATGTAACAAATAGCTACAGCAAGTTCTGATATCTTTTTTGAACTATCAAACAGCATCAAAGCATGGAACATAGCGTGTGTTCTTGACTGGCTCCGAATCAAACAACATCAAATCTTCAAAGCATCAAACAACATCAAACAGCATCAAAGCTGGCTATGAATCAAACAGGGCATGGACAAAGCATGGAGTGACTTACTATAGCAGTCTTGACTGGCTCCGAAAACCCGTGCTTCTTGCTGTTGTGGGTGGCCTTAAACAAGTCAATCGCAGACAGCTCCTCACCCTTACGCTCTTCTTTCTGAAATGTTTTTCAACAAAAATCAAAATGTTATTCAGCAAGAATCAGAAATGTTATTCAACGAGGATCAAACGGTAAGGTCTCTAGAGAAAAGTTCTCACAGTGGCAAAAATGTGTGATGTGTAGTGCCTGGAACCAGTTCTCTGATTGTACACGACTTTTTCTCGATACATCTTGTTCGACACACATGTTTCCTACAAAAAAGCATAATGTCAGCATGATCTAGCACTAGCATATCATGAGCAGAACATAAAGCATCAAACAAAGCAGAGACAAACCTTGTGTCTTGGGGCAGACCACATCTCCACCAGAGCTTGCCATTCACCATCCGTCAGATCTGGCACCGGAGACTTAATGCTGACTTTGTTTGCGGCTACGGTGTCAAAATACTTCTTCTTGATCTGATGGCTTCTGTTCTTTGAATGTTTCTGCAGAATATCTTTGCACGCGGTCTTGATGGTCTCCGAGTCCGTGTTCATCTCAAAATTTGCCTACCAAGACAGCAAACAAGGTAGGAACAATATTAGTGATCATGCATAGGTGTAACAGAAAATAGATAGCACATTAACTATGAAACAAGTAGCTTACAGCAACTTTCCCAATGTAGTTCTCCAATAGACTAGCATTTTTTTGTATAGCTTGAAGTGAGGAAGAACCAGAAGATGGCTTCTTGCAACGAGTCCACACTCAGAAGCAAGCTTTGCTGCCTGCAGAGGCTTCTGTGGATGCTTCATCCCTTTGGCAATTTGGATAGGCACCTTGCTACCAAGCGACTTGGTGATTCTCTCTAGCCCTTTGCCCTTGTAAGTCTAGTCTTGGTAGTCATTGCATCTGAAAATGAAATTGAACTCATAAATTAGAATATAAATCGACAAATGCAGGAATCGACAAAAGCATACATGATCATTCCATTTGGAAAATGCACTAGTAAAAGATAGCATTGCAAAGGTCAACTTGCCTGATTGAAGCACAAGTTGCTGTTCTTCTTCATTGATGACAGCATTCCTGTCAATAGAAGGTGCATCAGGGCTGAGGTCTGTGTGGACAGTGCCTGCTTCATCAATGCAGATAGTTCCTCCTTCATCTAGGCAGACAGTGCCACTTCCATCCATGCTGAGAGTGGTTCCTTCATCCATGGGCGGCAACTCATCACCCATTTGCACCGAGGTCTCAGAGTCCACGCGCAACAGACTTTCCTGATGGTCCGTCGCAGTCGCCATCTTTGCTTTCTGCCTTGTGACTCTATCATGGGCAGGTTCATGAGGTTCCAGGATCCTCTTTTTTTGTCCTGGAGCTGGGGCCATCACCCTTCCTGGAGGCATTGCAGCAGATGTTTCTGAGCTCTTCTTCTTGCTGACTGTCTTCTTAACACCAGGCCTCTTCGTCCTAGATTCCTTCAGTGCCTCGTATAAACAGCACGGAAAAAAGCATTAGATCACAAGAGAAATATGTGAGCACAAGGAAACACATAGCATAAAAGAACCCCAACCCTCCAAGCAAGACAGAGTTTGCACCTTAACAGTCTTGTTCACCATCAATAACTTCATCCTCCTTAGGATTGTACTCTGGGTCATCATTGATAACTCCACTACCTTCTTGAAACTCATCACTTCTACCTTCTTGTACACCATTTGTTTTCCTAAGCATCGACGCTATTGCACCGATGCCAAGGGACTGGAACATCCGATTGTTCCTCATGATATTTCTAGCCCTAACCTTCTCGTACTTGGTGAGAGGCTCTTCTTTGCATGATAAAGGAAACGTAACTACTAGGTGAATGTTTGGAATGTATGGACAGAAAGCCAAACATATCTTATGATATTTTATTATCATTTAATCCTAGTTATGCAGGTAAGGAAGACTAACAGCACACAGACACAATTAAGCCAGCTTATTCAGATTGCAGCAATACATTTCACTTAGCATATTAAAACCAAGGTTGGAAAAAGCGTTATTAAGCGTACGCCTCGACGTGCCTCAGCGCTCGGCGACAGCCCACCGCGTAGCCTTGGGCCTAATCGGTGCTCTAGGCAGGCCCATCGCTTAGGAGGATCCAGGCGTGCGCCTTGGCATGATGGAGCGGAGAAAAGCGGCGAGGAGGCGGCGCAAGGCAGAGCAAGGCAGACCGGAGATGGAGCGGGAGAGGTTGCAAGCATAGACAGGAAGGAGCGAGAAGATCGCTAGAAAATGGAGAAGATTGCGGGAAGTTTGATGGTTGAAGGAAAGGAGAGATTTGGGTAGGCTTTGCATATATATACACACAAAAGGGTGGCGGCGGCTCGATCTATTCCGTCGTCGCTTCATCCTCCGGCTGCCGAGACGAAGAGATTCACCTCATCCTCTCACCACGCAGCCATGCCTTCTTCATCACCGCCATCCCACGCGGCCATCTGAGGTCCCGCCTTCTTCCATACTGTAGGTGAGCTGCCAAATCGATTTCGTTAATCCCCTCTCTTCTTGTGTACTAGTATGTGCCTGTGTGCTGCCTCTATCGTCTCCTGGATTGCTAGTTGTTTGCTAATTGCTGCTCTATCCTTCGCATGGAATTACTTGATCTGTAGTTTCTGTATTGATATTGATTTATCTAGATTACTAATTGGATGTAGTTTGATCCATCCCTCTAGTGGCGAATCTAGGATTGCAACTCAGGGGCTGCCACTCAGTTTTATTTCATTTCGCAAAGATCTCACAATTTAAATGTCATAGAAATACCACAAATTCACGTAGGAGTACCATAGTCTAGTCAAACAAATAAATGACAGTTATTTTGTTTGTTCTGCAACTGATTTGTACATACCTTGATGCTGTTATGGATGAATTTGCTCACGCATATACAAGATTTAACAAATAAGAAGTAATTAGTATTTGGGCATAAACAATATTGTGGGAGAAAGAACTTTGCTCAGGCTCAAGGTCAAAGCTAGCTGCGCCTGGCCTGGCTCAATGCCCCTGGTCTTGCCTAGTCTATCGCAGCACGCTGGCATGCCCATGCTCATTGGCAGCCGGCTCGGCAGTGTGCAGTGCTCCCTCTGCCTGACCAGCACCTACTGCTGTTGGTCGCCGCAACAGATGGCCTGACCACCCTACACACTGAACATATGAATTTTTCTATACTGAACACTTCTAATGGAATAAGACATGACTGAAAATAATTATAACTCCCTGATGCAGTTGTTCTCGACAGCTCATACTACGAGGAGGTTAAAGAGGGCTGGTCATATCTAGCACCTGAAGAAGCAACGGAAGTATCGACTGGTCTGAAGGTAATCAGGCTGGGCACTATTGATGTTAATGACGTTCGTTCTATGATTGTCTCAGTTAATTAAGTTACATACGTGGCATGATGCCAAGATGTGATACTGGACGGTACTAGTACTAGAGTAGAAGAAGGATCATATTCTGTTGCATGATGCCAAAATAGGACGGTCACAGTAGCTGCTACTATTACACTAGTCTAAAAATAGGGTCATATGCGTGAGTGTGGCTGCTGTTAATCTTGAATGTACAGATATGAGGTTATTTCACATCATACTTCAAATTACTATATCAGAGGGGTTGTTCAGTTGGCATAAAAAGGGAATTGCTTCTGGATCGGTATGAAGCATTGCAAGACAAAATAATTTCCGAATGCTTCAATTCTAGGATCTGGACATACGCATACACGTACAAACAAACTTTATTGTGTTCTTGCTTTGATTATTCTCTGCATTTATGCCTACTTGTGGTCTAGACTTTGGTAGATCTGGTCCATTTTTTTAGAATCAGCGATGCGAATTACTGAGCTATTACTTGTTGTGTATTTGATTATTTGTAGGATGTCCGACACAAATGCAACATCGGCATCGCAGGAAGAGAATGTCCTTAAGAGAAAGTCAGATGATGTGGGATGGGAGTACGGGAGTCTAGCTGATGCTTCCAACAAGGATAAAGTGAAGTGTATGTTTTGTAACCATGTGAGCACGGGAGATGTTTATCGTCACAAGCAGCATGTGGCTCATATTGGTAATGATGTGGTCAAATGCAGGAAAAGCTCTCAGGAAGCTAAAGACAGGTGCAAGAAATCTCTTGAGGATGCATCTAATAAGAGGAGGTAAAAGACTGCCCGTGAGCAAGAGCTTAGACAAAGTGTGAACATTTCTCGTGTTGGAGATGAAGAAGCTTCTCATATCGGAAGCGCGGAGCCACACAAGTTAGGTCCTATTGACAAGTGAGCATGGCCTATTGATCCTAAATTGACTCAAGCTGAAGCCTTGCATCAACAAAAGATAAACAAGGAACTTTGGAAAAAGAGAACACATGAAGTGCAACAGTATGTGGACAGATGGGTGTACAATCATGGTAATTAAATATTTATTTTTACCCACACTGCCATTTATAGTTTACTTCTTTGTAATGTTTGACCGTTGGTTGCCTTCTCACTTACTAATTTTGTTTGTATTGCATTTGTAGCTATACCATTCAATGCTTGTGACAACGATGATTTCAAGTTAATGTGTGAAGCCATTGGGAGGTTTGGCCCTGGATTTGAGCCGCCATCTAAACATGACCTTCGAGAGACTTTGCTGAGTGAGGAACATGCAAGAGTGAAGAGTTTGCTGCAAGAACGTGATGCTGAAAAGATGAAGAATGGCTACTCCATTATGACTGATGCTTGGTCAGATAGGAAGAGGAGAGGCATAATGAACTTGTGCACAAACAGTGATGATGGTTCTAGTTTTATAAGGTCGAGTGAGATGTCGGCTGTATCGCACACAAGTGAAGTCATCTTCCAATTAGTGGATGAAGCAATTGAAGAAGTAGGTCATGAAAATGTGGTCCAAGTAGTGACTGATAATGCTTCTAATAACATGGGGGCAAAGAAGATGTTGTTGGAGAAGCAGCCGAACATGTTTTGGAGATCTTGTGCGACACACACCATTAGCTTGATGTTGCAAGGAATTGGCGGTCTGCCAAGGTTTAGTAAGGTACTTGAAAAATCAAAAGCATTCACTATCTTTGTCTATGGGCACACACGGACGTTGGACTGCATGAGACACTTCTCTTCAGGGAAAGAAATCATAAGGCCAGGGGTCACTAGGTTTGCTTCTGCTTATCTAACTTTGGAAAGCCATCTAGACAAAAAGGATCAACTGTGGAAGATGGTGGTTGATGGTAGATGGGACAAACTAAGAGAAGTTAAATCAAAAAAGGGAAAGATAGCAACAGCTACGATGATGAGCATGTCTTTTTGGAAAGATTTGAAGCTTTGCCTGAATGTCTTTGAGCCTTTGGTAAAAATCCTTCGTTTGGTTTATGGGGATGTCAAGCCATCTATGGGTTTTGTCTATGGAGAAATAGTGAAGGCAAAGCAAGAGATCAAGGAAGTCTATGGCAATGTGGAGTCACGTTACAAAGATGTGATTAATATTGTTGAGAAAAAGATGAAAGATCGACTTGACTCTCCGTTGCACTTGGTTGCATACTTACTGAATCCTTATTATAGCTATGCTGATACTAATATTTTTGATGATGGGACAATAACCGAAGGATTCATTAGCTGTGTGGAGACCTTTTATTATGGTGATGATGAAAAGCAAGATCAAGCTGTCAATTTTGAATTAAAGAGATTCCAGAATAGAGAAGGATCATTTGCAAAGAAGCTTGCGAGGAGTTGTCAGAATTTTGATTATAATGCAGGTATGCAGTGTGATTTTGTAAAGTCTAATTTATTCAGTATATATTCAGAATTTATGCAATACATTGTTCACTTGATTCTCTGCTTTCATTCATAGCATCTTGGTGGAGGCTCTATGGAACTGAAGCACCAGCTCTACAAAGGATCGTTGTGAGAATCCTCTCATTGACCTCAAGTTCTTCGGTCTGTGAAAGGAATTGGAGTACCTTCGAAAATGTTAGTCTCCTACTCTCTAATCTCACATCTAGCTAGAGTAGTCCATCACATGTCAAAACATTCTCTGTTCTTAATCCTTATGTTTTTCCCTGTTGCAGATTCATACAAAGAAAAGAAATAGGCTAACTACGGAACGTCTAAACTCTCTTGTGTTCATACAATTCAACTCGAGAATGATGGCCAAGAAACAAATGATCAAGGAGAAGAAGATCATTGATGTCCTCTTATCCACTGAAACTACCGAAGCTCAAGGTTTTCTTTTTGAGGGCGGAGATGATTATGCAGAAGTCATCTATAGGGATGATGATGAGGAGGAGATGGATAGTACAGGGATGCCAGGGAGTGGCATTGGAGAAGCGATGGGAGGCAATGAACTGCTCGAGCCACATAGAAGTGCGAGACTAAGACAACTTTATGAAGAAGAAGAATTCGATTCTGAAGAAGAGGAGTTTGATGATGCTGAGGAGATGCATTCAGATGAGGAGCATGACTATTGATAATTGAGGAGGCCCAAATGCACGGGTGTCTTTTCTTAAGTAATTTTTTTAATCTCATATCTTTATGTCATTGAGTCAAACTGTTCGTGTGTGCGTCCGTGTGAAATTTCCCTTTTTGATTTGTGAGACAAGTCTTCCCAATAAGATTCTAGGAATTAAAGAACTTCATTTTGATGTGTGAACTGTTGAGCTCATAATTTATAATGCTATGCCAATTGGATCTTGTGTGATATTTGCCTCTAATATGTTTGAATATTTGATATTTCTATGGGCGTATTACTTCCCATTGAATAGACTATTTAGTTCTCCACGTTGCCTGATGTATGTTATTTTTATCACCACATTGCCTTTCTAATGTACTATGGTACAAAGTCTACCCAAATAATTCTCCTCCTAACCTGCTACTATACGAAATTCCTTGGCCCGCCTAGGCGTAAAACTATACGAAATTCCTTGGCCCGCCTAGGCTACGCCTAGGCCGGCTAGGCGGTAGACAGAGAGTCACCGCCCGCCTACCGCCTAGCGCTTTTTCCAACCTTGATTAAGACACAGATTTTATGAAACTAACAGTATAACCACAAGGAGAAAGTTGCATACCAATGGTTGGCCTCATGTTTGACCTTGTCCTCCTTGCCATGGATGATCTTGAGGTGGTTGGAACGTTTCTATAATAGCTTGCAAAATAAAATAAACAAGAATGAGATATAACAGGGACAAAGTAGAATGATGCACTTGTATCAATAAAGGAAAGCACTTGAACCAGCATGCACACACAGGTGTAGCAATGCATCAGTAATAATACATGTGAAGCAAACTTGCTGGATCAACAATATAGTGATGTAGTTAAATTAATTAAGCAACCATGTAATTGCACTAAACAAGCATGCATGTACACAGGAAGGATATGAAGCATGCCTTAAAATCTTGACTACATAAAGCAGGGGGTAGCAATGTACATAACTCAACTAAGTTAATTGGTGTCATTACATAAAAGTAGCACAAAGTAACAAACTAACACAGCCAGACAATCAATAGAATAAAGCTCAGAGAAATGGCAGATGGACTTAATCATTTAGTAATGAACACCATAAATTAACTAGACCAACCCAGAGAGCATATATCACACCACTAGTAGAAAACAGGGCTTAGGTCACAGGGCAGTTTTCACATTAGCCCCGGTTCAGTCACGAACCGGGACTAATGTGAGCATTGATCCCGGTTCGTGCGGCCAGGGGCCTGCCGGGCCTCGTGGGGGCATTGGTCCCGGTTCGTCCGGCCCCTTTGGTCCCGGTTGGTGGGACAAACCGGGACCAAAGGTCCACGCTCCTGGCCCACCACCCTTTAGTCCCGGTTCATACCACAAACCGGGACTAAAGGGCTGGTCCTAGTTGCGGCCAGTGTTTAGTCCCACCTCGCCAACCTAAGGGCGCTCACACCAGTTTATAAGCCCGTCCCTCTATGCCTTGTTGAGCTTCTCTTAAAGTGAAAATAGATGCCCTTATGCAAGGAATTTCAAGGAATTTCACCTAAATTCACAGAAATTGAAATTTACTGTGAATTTAGGTTTAATTTTCTCTATAAGCGCATCTATGTTCATTTTTTATATTTATAAAATAAATAAACCTTAATAAAATAAATAAAACTAAATAAACCTTAATAAAATAAACTATAGTAACTACAATAAATAAACCTTAATAAATTAAGTAAAAATAGCAGCAGTAAAATAAATAAAAATAGCAGCAGTAAAATAAATAAAAATAAAATAATTAAAGTAAAATACATAAGTAATTAGAAATAAAATAAATAAGTTTTTTGTTGTAAGTAGAAACAAAACAAAACAAATAAAGCAAAAGAGAAAAAAAACAGAGGAAAAAATTATGCCACCTACTGGGCCACCACGGCCTGAATACGACTAGAAACCCATCCATGGGCCAGGATTCAGGCCCGCAGAAGGCCCAGTAGGCCCACAGGCAAATAGTGACAGAATAGGCCCGTAAGCCTGCATTTGAGAGGAGCTCGAAGTGGTCAGCGCAGCTGCGCTTATAAACCACTGTCGAAGCCTCTCGGCTAGCGAGGTGGGACTAAACATCCCACCGCACCGCGCCAGTTCCAGCACAAGGCCTTTGGTCCCGGTTGGTGCCACCAACCGGGACTAAAGGGGGCATTGGTCCCGGTTCGTGGCACCAACCGGGACCAAAGGCCTTTAGTCCCGGTTGGTGCCACCAACCGGGACCAATGAGTTCCCTATATATACCCCATCGCCACAGCAGAGCACTCCAGAGTGCTCTGTTTTTTCTGGCCGGCGAGGGGAGGGCATTTGGGTGCTCTAGCTCACCTCCTATGCACATGAGGTGTTCGATGAAATGTCTGAGCCACACTAGTTAATCTTTGTCCTCTCGAAACTCGACCTCCGAGCTCCATTTTCCCCGAGATTTGTCTAGGTTTAGCGGTCCGTCACGTCCCGTCCCCGTCTTCACCGCCGTCGATCGCCCGCGCCGATCTCGTCGCCAGCACCACCGTGGTGAGCCTCTTGTTCTTATCTTCTTTCTGAAAGGAAAAAATTCTTACTTTAGATAGTTACTTGTCTAATTTTGTTACTTTTATTATTCCTTCTTATTACATAGTGCGATGGTTTTGGTATCCGCCCCCGTCGGCCCTCGTCCTGTCTATGATTCGGATGTGGTATATATTATCTTTTTATAACTATTTGGTTCATTTATTGTTTATGACAAATATACCGACCAACGTGACATAGATTTTATTTATCTAGGAGGTGGTTGAACCGGAAATTCTAACCGACCCTATTGTCGAGAGGTTAAATTTAGTTGAAGAAGAAAACAATTACTTGAAGGAAAAAATAAAAAAATTGAGGAGGAGAAGATGATATTGGAGTTGCATGTTGCGGATGTCGTCGATGATCACAAGATCAAGATGGATGCAATGCGCTTGAAGATTAGAAAGATTAGAAAATATGCCATTCATACCGAGGCTTGGTATCATTATGCCGTTGGATCAATTGTTACCTTGGTTGCGATTATGATCGCATTTGTTTTCGCATTGAAATGTTTTACATAGTTTCAATGTATGGTTTAATTAATTAGATGCTCTGGAGAGCTATATATATGTTGTTAGATGAGAACTATGTATGTACTTTGGTTCTAATGTGATGATGAACTTCTATTAATTTGGTCACTTAATTATCTATTCATGATGTTCTGTAATGGTTTTTGACACACTTAATTATATATAATGCACGCAGATGAACCGGCAATGGATGTACGGTGACAGACACACCTCCGAGTACATTAAGGGCGTGCATGATTTTCTCGAAGTGGCTGAGGCAAACAAGCAGAATGGTTTTATGTGTTGTCCATGCCCTATATGTGGGAATACGAAGTCTTACTCTGACCGGAAAATCCTTCACACCCACCTGCTTTACAAGGGTTTCATGCCACACTATAATGTTTGGACGAGGCACGGAGAAATAGGGGTTATGATGGAAGACGGCGAAGAAGAAGAGGACGATGACAACTATGTGCCCCCTGAATACGGTGATGCTGCAACGGGGGAAGCTGCTGAAGATCAAGAGGAACCAGACGATGTGCCCAATGATGCTGCAAGGGGGGAAGCTGCTGAAGATCAAGAGGAACCAGTGCCCGATGATGATGATCTCCGCCGGGTCATAGTCGATGCAAGGACGCAATGCGAAAGTCAAAAGGAGAAGCTGAAGTTCGATCGCATGTTAGAGGATCACAAAAAAGGGTTGTACCCCAATTGCGAAGATGGCAACACAAAGCTCGGTACCGTACTGGAATTGCTGCAGTGGAAGGCAGAGAATGCTGTGCCTGACAAAGGATTTGAGAAGCTATTGAAAATATTGAAGAAGAAGCTTCCAAAGGATAACGAATTGCCCGACAGTACATACGCAGCAAAGAAGGTCGTATGCCCTCTAGGATTGGAGGTGCAGAAGATACATGCATGCCCTAATGACTGCATCCTCTACCGCGGTGCGTACAAGGATCTGAACGCATGCCCGGTATGCGGTGCATTGCGGTATAAGATCAGACGAGATGACCCTGGTGATGTTGACGGCGAGCCCCCCAGGAAGAGGGTTCCTGCGAAGGTGATGTGGTATGCTCCTATAATACCACGGTTGAAACGTCTGTTCAGAAACGAAGAGCATGCCAAGTTGATGCGATGGCACAGTGAGGACCGTAAGAAAGACGGGAAGTTGAGAGCACCCGCTGACGGGTCGCAGTGGAGAAAAATCGAGAGAAAGTACTGGGCTGAGTTTGCAGCTGACCCAAGGAACGTATGGTTTGGTTTAAGCGCGGATGGCATTAATCCTTTCGGGGAGCAGAGCAGCAATCACAGCACCTGGCCCGTGACTCTATGTATGTATAACCTTCCTCCTTGGATGTGCATGAAGCGGAAGTTCATTATGATGCCAGTTCTCATCCAAGGCCCTAAGCAACCCGGCAACGACATTGATGTGTACCTAAGGCCATTAGTTGAAGAACTTTTACAGCTGTGGAATGGAAACGGTGTACGTACGTGGGATGAGCACAAACAGGAGGAATTTAACCTGCACGCGTTGCTGTTTGTAACCATCAACGATTGGCCCGCTCTCAGTAACCTTTCAGGACAGACAAACAAGGGATACCACGCATGCACGCACTGTTTAGATGACACTGAAAGTATATACCTGGACAAAAGCAGGAAGAATGTGTACCTGGGCCATCGTCGATTTCTTCCGACCAACCATCAATGTCGAAAGAAAGGCAAGCATTTCAAAGGCGAGGCAGATCACCGGAAGAAGCCCGCCATGCGTACCGGTGATCACGTACTTGCTATGGTCAATGATTTACACGTAATCTTTGGAAAGGGTCCCGGCGGACTAGCTGTTCCGAATGACGCTGAGGGACACGCACCCATGTGGAAGAAGAAATCTATATTTTGGGACCTACCCTACTGGAAAGAGCTAGAGGTCCGCTCTTCAATCGACGTGATGCACGTGACGAAGAACCTTTGCGTGAACCTGCTAGGCTTCTTGGGCGTGTATGGGAAGACAAAAGATACACCTGAGGCACGGGAGGACCTGCAACGTTTGCACGAAAAAGACGGCATGCCTCCGAAGCAGTATGAAGGTCCTGCCAGCTACGCTCTTACGAAAGAAGAGAAAGAAATCTTCTTTGAATGCCTGCTCAGTATGAAGGTCCCGACTGGCTTCTCGTCGAATATAAAGGGAATAATAAATATGCCAGAGAAAAAGTTCCAGAACCTAAAGTCTCATGACTGCCACGTGATTATGACGCAACTGCTTCCGGTTGCATTGAGGGGGCTTCTACCGGAAAACGTCCGATTAGCCATTGTGAAGCTATGTGCATTCCTCAATGCAATCTCTCAGAAGGTGATCGATCCAGAAATCATACCAAGGCTAAGGAGTGATGTGGCGCAATGTCTTGTCAGTTTCGAGCTGGTGTTCCCACCATCCTTCTTCAATATCATGACGCACGTCCTAGTTCATCTAGTCGACGAGATTGTCATTCTGGGGCCCGTATTTCTACACAATATGTTCCCCTTTGAGAGGTTCATGGGAGTCCTAAAGAAATATGTCCGTAACCGCGCTAGGCCAGAAGGAAGCATCTCCATGGGCCATCAAACAGAGGATGTCATTGGGTTTTGTGTTGACTTCATTCCTGGCCTTAAGAAGATAGGTCTCCCTAAATCGCGGTATGAGGGGAGACTGACTGGAAAAGGCACGCTTGGAGGGGGGACTCAATAATATGCAGGGACGGATATTCTTGGTCTCAAGCACACTACACAGTTCTACAGAACTCTACCTTGGTGACCCCGTATGTCGATGAACACAAGAACAGTCTGCGCTCCAAACACCCGGAGCAGTGTGACGACTGGATTACATGTGAACACATCAGGACTTTCAGCAGTTGGTTGGAAACACGTCTCAGAGGTGACACCACTGTTTGTGATGAGTTGTACTCGTTGTCCAGGGGACCATCTTCGACTGTATTGACTTACAAAGGATACGAGATAAATGGGAATACATTTTACACGATCGCCCAAGATCAAAAGAGCACCAACCAAAACAGCGGTGTCCGCTTTGATGCAGCAACCGAGAGGGGAAAGGACACATATTATGGTTACATAATGGACATATGGGAACTTGACTACGGACATGATTTTAAGGTCCCTTTGTTTAAGTGCAAATGGGTCAATCTGTCAGGAGGCGGGGTACAGGTAGACCCACAGTACGGAATGACAACAGTGGATCTGAACAATCTTGGGTACACTGACGAACCGTTCGTCCTAGCCAATGATGTGGCACAGGTTATCTATGTGAAGGACATGTCTACCAGACCGAGGAAAAGAAAAGATAAGGAAGCGAATACATCATACGATGAGCCAAAGCGCCACATAGTTCTTTCAGGAAAAAGGGACATTGTGGGAGTGGAGGGCAAGACAGACATGTCTGAAGATTATGAAAAGTTTCATGAAATTCCTCCCTTCAAAGTCAAGGCTGACCCAAGCATCCTGATAAACGATGAAGATTATCCATGGTTACGGCGCAATAAGCAAATGACACAAGCGAAGAAAAAGTGAAGACTTTCTCCCGCAACTATTATGATGATACCATGCCAACTTTGTAATAGACGAGTATGATACCATTGTCCGTTTTGTACAAGAAGTGCATCTAGTTTTTGCCGTAACCCTCTCAACTTTCTTGCACATGCTATGTGGATGAAATGATGATACCATGCCAACTTTCAACCTTTTCAGAGTTCATTTGAAATGCTTTTCAATTTTAGGGTCTTATAGCTCAAAATAATTAGTAAATGCATGAAAAATAACAGGCCAAAAATTAAAAATTATGCCACCTACTGGGCCACCACGGCCTGAATACGATTAGAAACCCATCCATGGGCCAGGATTCAGGCCCGCAGAAGGCCCAGTAGGCCCACAGGCATGTACAGAGAGGTTAGGCCCGTAAGCCTGCTTTAGAGAGGAGCTCGACAGCTCAGGCGCACCGCACCTTATAAACAGGTGCGGCTCTCTCTTAGCTAGCGAGGTGGGACTAAACTCACCACCACGCCGCTGTCCAAGGCCATTGGTCCCGGTTGGTGGCACGAACCGGGACCAATTCCACCCTTTGGTCCCTGTTGGTGCCACGAACCGGTACTAATGAGGCTGTGGCCCCACGAGCACCTTTAGTACCTATTCGTGGCAAGAACCGGTACTAGAGTTTCTTACTAAGCAGTTTTTTAGTCCCACCTCGCTAGCTGAGAGGCACTAGGAGCGGTTTATAAGCCCTGAGTGCAGAGACGATGAAGAAGAGGCGCAATGCTCACGTTGCTTAGCTTCAAGCCTTGAGGAATAAGGTAGACTGCATCGAGCTATGTGCAGTGCAGTCTACACTATTCTGAAAGGCTTGAAGCAAATCAACGAGCATTGCGCCTCTTTTTTATTTTTAATCATTAAAAGAAAAAAGAATTTTCATAAAGAACTTTTTTTGATAGAAACTTTAATAGCAAAAAGAATTATCATAAAGTAAAATAAATAAGTAATTAGAAACAAAATAAAATAAAATAAATAAGTTTTTTGATGTAAGTAGAAACAAAACAAAATAAATATAGCAAAAAAGAAAACAAAAAAACTAAATACAGCAAAAAGAATTTTCATAAAGAACTAATGGCACTAATAGAAAGTTTATATTTTTTCTAAAACTAATGGAACTAACAGACAGTTTATAATTTTGCTGACCTAAAAGCAAAAAAGAATTAAAAAATAAAGCAAAAAACAAAAGAAAATAAATAATACAAAAAACAGAACCAAAAAACTGGAAAAAAAATTTAAAAAACTGCCACCTATTGGGCCACCACGGCCTGAATACGACTAGAAACCCAACCTGGGCCAGGATTCAGGCCCGCAGAAGGCCCAATAGGCCCACAGACAGCACAGTGTGACATTAGGCCCGTAAGCCTGCATTTGAGAGGAGCTCGAGAGGGCAGCCGCAGTGGGGCTTATAAACCACTCCGAGCCCCTCTCAACTAGCGAGGTGGGACTAAACTTTTGGCCGCGGGCAGCGCAAGGCCTTTGGTCCCGGTTGGTGGCACCAACCGGGACCAATGCCCCCCCTTTAGTCCCGGTTGGTGCCACCAACCGGGACCAAAGGCCGCCGCTTCCCTCGCCAGTTGCCCCCGACGCCGCCAGGCTGCCCGTCCTCGCCGTCGCCGCCCGCTCCTCGTCGCCGTCGCCCCGCGCCCTTGCCTCGACGGGTCGCCGCCCGGTGCTCGTCGCCGTCGCCCTGCCCCCACGCGCCGCCCCGCCTCGTGCTCCCCTGCTCGCGCGCGCCGCCTCGGCGCCCCGAGCCCCCTGCCCGGCCCGCGCGTGCTCGCCGGCGCCCTCGCCGCCCCCGCCCCGTCCCGCCCCCGTGCGCCGGCGCCCTCGCCGCCCCCGCCGTCGCCATCGTCCTAGCCGCCCCCGCTGTGAGAGCCGCCGCCCCGGCTCTGTTTTTTTATTAGTTAATTGTTTTTTGATCATATATAGATATAATGTATATGTGTATGTATGTGGCTATATGTTTTTGTTCATATGTGGCTATATGTTTTTTTATTTTTATTAGTTTAATTTTTTTGTTGATATGTGATGTATATGTGTATGTGGCTATAATGTATATGTGAACAAAAAAAATTGTATGTATGTAGATGTTCAAAATGTATGAATATATATGTCAAAAATGTTTTTTTGTTCATAGAAAGTTTTTTGTTCATATATAGAAAGTTTTTATATATGACAATGGATATATATTCGATATATATGAGAAATGATGATCCATGGAAAAGTTTTATATATGCAAAAGTTACAATTTTAGAAAAGTTTTATATATCTAGCTAGGAAGGAAAGAAGAAGAAAAAGAAGGATAGGAAAGAAGAAAATAAGAAGAGGAAAGAAAGAAGAAGAGGAGAGGAAGAAGAGGAGAAATAAATAAGAAGAGGAAAAAGAAGAAAAAGAAGAGGAGAAGAAGAAAGGAAGAATAGAGGAGAAGAAGAAAAAATAGAATATTTTCTATTTTTTCTTCTTCTCCTCTATTCCTTTCTTCTTCTCCTCTTTTTTTCTTCTTTTTTTTCTTCAATCCTCTCCTCTATTCCTTTCTTCTTCTCCTCTTTTTATTTCTTCTTCGTTTTCTTATGTTTTATCGGGTCTGTCGTCGTCGATATATACCCCTCCCGATAACTTCAACACGAGGGGGGATAACTTCAACACGAGGGGGGATCGATATACCCCCTCCCCGATAACATTATTTTCCCGTGTATATATGTCGTCGTTGTCGATATAACCCCCTCCTGATAACTTCAACACGTGGGGGGGGGTCGATATACCCCCTCCCCGATAACATTATTTTCCCGTGTATGTATGTCGCCGTTGAAGATATTACCCCCTCCCGATAACTTCAACACGAGGGGGGATAACTTCAACACGAGGGGGGGTCGATATACCCCCTCCTCGATAACATTATTTTCCCGTGTATGTATGTCGTCGTTGTCGATATAACCCCCTCCCGATAACTTCAACACGTGGGGGGGTCGATATACCCCCTCCCCGATAACATTATTTTCCCGTGTATGTATGTCGTCGTTGTCAATATATATAACTCCCTCCCAGATAACTTCGACATGATGGACGGTCGATATGTATACCCCCTCCCGACCGTGATAACTTATACCACGGGAGCACCCCCCGGCCCTCTCGCTCGACCAAAACTCTCGAGGACACCCAAACCCTAGAAAAAACGATGTCGGTCTCCTACCCCCTCCCGCCGCGCCCCTACCCTTGAAGCGTTGCCTAGGCCACCCCAAACCCGGAATAAGCTATGTCTATGTTTGCACTAATATATCCACCTGCTGTCATGTTTATGTAATAATTGCCATGTTGTAATATTTGCAGAAACAATGGAGCACGGACGAGATGAGCAAGCAGAAGAGGTGTTGGGGGACATAATCTTAGCCGGAGGTGGTATCTTGTCGTATCTTAACGACAATGATGGTCTGGAAGAACAGGGTGAAGAAGCAGGCTACGGTGATCGAAGAGTGGAGGAGGAAAGACATGATTATGATGGCTCCAGTGACCCAATGCTGGTGCAAGAAGTAGCCCGTGGTGACGGCTCCGGTGACCGAACAGAGTCCGGCCAGGTAAATATATTAGTTAAGCCTATGCTGACTAGCTAATTGATGCATTCATTGTTTTGGTATGTACACATATTAATTAACACTCGTCTTTCTTCTTTTTTCTAGCCCTCCGGATCGAGCACAACTTCGGTAAAGAGACGAGGCCCGAAGAGAAAGTTGCGCTCGGATGAAAGGTTTGAGATCATAGCAATCGCGCGCGACGGCCAACCGATTGAACCCCTCCGGACAAAGGATGCTTTTGCTGCTCAGTGCAGGGTTCTAGTTAGGGACAAGATCCCGATCAGCATCCACCAATGGTATAAGCCTAAGAAGGAAGACCCTGAGGTGTCTTATGTCAATGATATGCAGAAAGATGATCTTTGGACTGAGCTGAAGGCAAATTTCACCCTACCGCCAGAGGAGGATCCGGAGAAGCCAGTTATAGAGCAATTAATCAAGTCTCATGCTCTTAAGAAGATGGCAGGCCTATTCAGGAGGTGGAAGAATGAGCTGAAAACGTTTGTCGACAAAGAAGAGACACCAGAATTCATCGGCCGGTATGAGAAGAGATCACTGGCCCGCATTTGTGGCCCACAAGACATCGGAAAAGAGTAAGAAGATGTCAGCGACAAACAAGAAGAATGCTGCGAAGAAGAAGCTTCACCATCACACGGGGTCAGGTGGCTACCTCAAAGCCCGGCCTAAGTGGGCCAAGTCTGAGAGGGATCTGCTTGATAAAGGGATCGAACCAGAGACAATGAACTGGCCAGACCGTTGCCGGACTTGGTTCTTCGGGGCTGGCAGAACCTTGGACCCTGTATCAGGGAGGTGTCATTGGACGGACGAGCAACTTGCAATACCCGTCAAGAAGCTTAAGCACTATATCGATGCAGCGCAGCAAGGGACGTTCGTTCCAGACAGAGAGAACGACGAGCTCACAATGGCCCTCGGGAATCCTGAGCACCCTGGACGGACACGAGGCACGCCAGGCTCCGTTCCGTGGAAGGCTAGTTTTTCGGACGCGGGCGGTTACAAAACCCAGGAGAGGAGGAAAAAAGTGGAGCAGATCCAAATTCAGAAGCTGCACGAAAGGGTTCAAGAGCTAGAGGAACGAGACGGCAATCGAGATGCCGAAACTGTCCCCGAAGCTAAACCGCCATCTCAGCGGAGAAGCAGCGTGGCTTCCACCGAGCAGCTTCAGCTGGAGCATGCGGCTCCTGCTAGCTACCCCGTGGATGCTATCACGGAGTCTCAACATTGCCACCTTATGGCGGAATGGCAGAACTTCAAAGTCAAGGCGGCTGTTGGCTCTGTTTTACCTCCTGAACCCGGCGCAACCTACCACTGTCGGCCGATTCCAGAAGGATATGCTAGGGTGGTGGTGGATGAAATAACGGAGGGATTTGAGGACCTCCAGCTTGACCACCCTACCGGTGAAGGGGAGACTCGGCTGGGTTTAGCTCTGAAGACTCCGTGCCTATGGCGGAAGGAGCTCATCAAGCTTCCGAACTGGACGGCTCCGGCGAGTAAGGGCATTCCGCCTCCTCCTCCGCCTCCTCCTCCGGCGAGTGATCAGGGCACTCAGCCTCCTTCTCCGGCGCGTGGCGGCACTCCGCCTCCTTCTCCGCCAGCGCCGGCGCGCCACAGCAGCCAGCCTCCTCCTTCTCCGCCTCGTCAGCAAGGGCGGAAGAGACCCACCGCCGCTGCGGCTGCTCCGGCACGTCGTAGTCCTTCTCCTCCGCCTCGTAAGCAAGGAAAGAAGACAGCCGCAGCCGCTCCGTCTGCTCTGCCGGCGTCTAGCAGTACAGCTGCCAGAGGCGGGAGGCAATACAGATTCGGTCCTTCTCTGAAGACTCCAGAGAAGTTACCATACGAGAGGACCGAGGAGGAGAACGTGAAGATCGTGCGAGCCGAAGTGAAGAACTTCTTTGAAGGGGTGAAAGCAAAGAAACATCCACCTCCGGAGGAGAAGGTAGATCCGGTGAAAGCAAACCGCACTCTGGCTGCCCTAACAAAACCACCAAAGTCTCCGCCGAGAGGCAACTATGAGCGCGTTGTTGCAAAGACATATGCCGAAGCGGAGCGGTCAGGAAGTACTGTCAGTGCTAAAAGGATGAAAGAACGACGGGATGGGAAAAAAATTGCCCAGCTCGGCGAACAAGCGAACCAATCGTGCCCCCCGCTCAAGGTGTCAAAAGACATCGTCGCTAATGATCCGAGTATGGTGCCCGGTTATAGCAATCTTGGAGATTACCTGCCCGACGATGTACATTATGAAATCATGGAGGTGGACGAACACAAATACCATTACGGGAAGCCTCTCGTCAAAGATGAAAGATCTCTATCAACGATGATGCGAAGACTACATGATTGGTACATGAAAACCTGCAGAGAGTCTGATGGGATTGGTACTTTGACATTGAGAGTTAAACCGGAGCATGACCTCGTTGGAATTGATCTGCTGAATGTTCCATTTGAGGATTTCTTCCAGTTTTACAATCAAAAGGCCCTCGATAAAACAACGATCACTTGCTAATGTCTGTAAGTAGTACTACTTCTGTCATTAAGTCTCTCTATATAGGTCAGCTCTTTCATTGCATGTACTTATCCTCACTATATTATGCAGATTGAAGATCGCCGAATTGAAGAAAAAACAAATCAGTGATATTGGGTTCATTAATACAAATCTCATAGATGCATATATGGTTGAAAAACATCCCAAAGAAGCCGAGGCCAACTTGCTACAATCGTTGGTATTAAATCAAAACAAAGATATAATACTCTTTCCTTACAACTTCAAGTGAGTGTTACTGTCTTGTGCATATTCGGTTTCCCTTATTAGTCCAGGTTATGGTAATGTAATTGATGACTTATGCATGCATGCGCAGCTTCCACTATATTCTCCTAGAGATTAAGCTTGAGCAGGGAGTAGTAACCGTGTTAGACTCGAGACGAAAAGATCCCCAGGACTATGCGAACATGACTCAAATGCTCGAGAAGTAAGTTAAATCGATCATTATCCACCATATCAGCAACTTTGTTCATTTCCTGATATCAAGTAATTGTTTTCTTTGTCTATAAGGGTTTGGAGAAAATTCATCACAAAAGCTCCGGGACTGCCGAAGAAGCTGCAAGTTAGACACCCGAAAGTAAGTACTATAGTAGCATGTTCCGCGCATCTCCTAGTGATTCAAGCGCTAGTTTCATCAATACCATTTAGCATGCTTGCTTATCAGTTAGATTGACCTACTGAGTTTCATTTATTCATATATATATGTATTGACCCCCTTCTTCAAATTAGATGTTTCGGAAGCGGGATGAACTCCTAGCAGAAGATCGTATGCGAGGAATTCAAGAGGAATTGGCGGCATTCTTCCTTGACCACGTGATCGCTGAAAACGGAGAATACTATGTGGACCCTGTGTTCCTACAATTTAATTAGGAGATTGTATTGTAAGAGATAATTATTGTATATATGTAGCCGGTAGTGTCGGATAGATATACGAGAACTTGTTGTTCGACCAATATCTCGGAGAAGGAGAGGTGGTCGATATCACTTCTCTCTATATGCATATGTTCATGCCGATCTTCTGTTTCCTTCATTTGATTACTAGCTAGCGTGTCTACTCCTCTCCATACGTATATAGTACGTAGTGTCGACCAAGCACGGAGATAAGAGAGGACACTTCTCTCTATTAATTAGCTAGCTAACACAATATATGAAACACCTAAATTAACCCCCCAAAACCCCAAAACCACCCCCTTTCAAAAAAAACAAAAACCTCAGCTCCTGCCAGCTGCTGACGCGTGGATGCCTATTGGTCCCGGTTGGTGACACCAACCGGGACAAAAGGCCCTGCCTATTGGTCCCGGATGGTGGCACCAACCGGGACCAAAGGCCCTCCTGCCTGGGCTCCCCACACCGGCCATGTGGACGGCCTTTAGTCCCGGTTCGTGTAAGAACCGGGACTAAAGGGCTAGGGCATTAGTAACGACCCTTTAGTCCCGGTTCCAGAACTGGGACTAAAGGCCCTTATGAACCGGGGTAAAAGCCCCTTTTCCTACTAGTGCACCTACATTAACTACTCTAGTAGTGCAGTGAGCAGGAAGCTTTCTATATGAACAACAGAGTCCCATAGGAAGCAATGAGAGATCAGCACTACCACTGACCAATTTAGCAAACCCAGGAACATAGCTATGGAACTAGATCATCCATATGTAAACCAAAGCATGGCAGGAGCTCACAGGATAGAAAACAAACATGAATGGGAACCTACAAGCCCTAGATAGCATGGGAACAACAACTACAGAGCTTTAGATTTAGTGGTGACCATAATCAAGAACAAATAACATGATTGGCAGCAGAGGGAGAGGGAGATGGAGATGGACAATAACCTGCTTTTGTGGTGGTGCGTCGTGGTAGCCGTGCTTGAGCTCCTCCTCCTGATGCTGCTCAATGACCTGCATGACAAACAAGGCCATGGATGAGCTGCCACAGGGCATCCACATGACAACGCAAAACATCAAGCAACAATCTAGAATAATATCAAGCCACAGGCCATGTCAGAGTCATTGACAGGGATGCACAATCAAATAGAGCATACAAAATCTAGAATAAAGAACCACCTCCCCACAAAACCCTAACCCCATGAATCCAACCCCATACAAAATCAGATTACTCATCATAATCAATGTGCAGTAGCACATTCTCATCAGAATGGAACAGAAAAAAGAATTATGGACATTCTCATAGGCATGCATGATTTGCTATATCAACCCATATAGACCAACAATAATTGCAAGTAAGTGGCTTTGTCTAGGCTAACCCCTGAGAACATGCACATACTCTTAACAACAATTGAAATCATGCATAGGGAGGCAATTTAGAACATGCACTCAGACCCCCATGAAACCAATGAACCCTAACCCCATGAACCCCATGAACCAGAGGGAGATCATCCCCATGAATCCCCATCGATCCTACCCCATGAACCAGAGAGCAACGTATACCCTAACCCTAACCCCATGAATCATAACCCTAACCCGCGTCGATCCATCCCCATGAACCCTAGAAGAACCCATGAGGGGGATCTACCGAACCCTAGAAGATCTAAACATCGAGGGGAGATGTATCGAGGAGAGCAACGTACCTGCCGTCGTCGATCGTCGATGATGTAGATGATGTAGTCGCCGTCGTCGATGTAGCCACCATCGTCGATGTAGTCGCCATCGTCGACGTAGTCGTAGCCGGGGCGGTCAATGTAGCCGTAGATGTCGTCGACATAGCCGCTGTC